>NW_015150843.1:659257-703984 GCF_000732505.1 Cyprinodon variegatus
GTACTCCAGAGTGTTGTTCAGCACGGGGGTGAGTAGAAAATGAATGCTAATCATGTTTTGGGTGTACTATTCCTTTAACGTAACATGACGGTTGTCAGGACGACCGATTTTTTTATGTAATTTTCTCGGACTTTCCACCAGAATGCCTGTCAGTAATACTTTTTTTTTCTGTGTGTGTGTTTGCGTGATTCACCAATGTAAATAAATATGTAAAAACATGTCCAATGTTAATACAGATAAACGCGCAATTGAAAAGCTTTGACCAGAGTTCAGGGTGTTCAAATCAGAGTCCCCGCCTCGTTCCAATTTCCCCGAACGGTGCACCCTCTTACGGTAAACAAGCGCACCCCGAGCGTTATAAACCCACCCTGAGACCAGACGCAACGGAGATAGGCGGAGGACAACAAACGCAGTGTTACTGAATTACCGTCGACGGGCACACACAAGGCATCAATTTACTGTAAGTAACGGCCATTAAATATAAGATGTTTTAAGCTAATCGTGTTATGTTTGTTTTCATGACTGGGAAAAAAAGCGACACCCTCATCTTTTTTTATTTATTACATGGATCGATTAATAAATTGTTATGGGTTGGTTACTCAGCGATAACACGTCTGTAGCAGCTTTGGATGATGTCGCTTATTTGTGTGTGTTTTTTTTTAATGGAACAAAAGCCTCAAAATTACTGCCGATGATCAGCTCTGAGGTGAAACTGAGATGCTGTCTCTAGCAGGCCTCTAGTTAACAATCATACAACGGTTTAGGTGCAGGTATAAGACAAATCTGTTTATAGTTCTTTGTCTGGTAGAAAAATGAAGCAAAAATATGGCAATCAATATTTACTTTGTAATTTCCATTTGTTTTGTTCTTCTTCCATTTAAGGCTACAATGGGGCGGGTGTTAGAAGTTGCACTTTTGTCCCTGTTTGTTATGTCGCTTTTGAACCCTGACTCAACCTGGGCCAAAAGGGGCAGCAGCTTTGGAAAGAAATCAACGTCATCCAACCGTGGGACTCAATCAAAGCCATCGAGCTCTCAACCCGGGAACTACCCGCGACAGCCTCAGGCTCCCAACCGCAACCCCAATCCATATCCCGCTGGAGGGAGTTACCCATACCCTGGAAAGCAGAATCCACCGAGCAATCCGGGTGCAGGGGGCAACCCAAATCCTGCAGGTGGATACCCTGCAGGAGGATATCCAAATCAACCAGGGAGAGGGAATTATCCTGCTGGAGGCAACCCCGCAGCAGGTGGATACCCTGCAGGAGGATATCCAAATCAACCAGGGGGAGGGAATTATCCTGCTGGAGGCTACCCCGCTGCAGGTGGATACCCTGCAGGAGGATATCCAAATCAACCAGGGAGAGGGAATTATCCTGCTGGAGGCTACCCCGCAGGCGGTGGATACCCCAACCAAAATCCAGGCAGGGGAGGGTATCCTAATCAGTATCCTGCAGCTGGGGGATATCCGGTGGCAGGTGGCTATCCTAACCAATACCCAGCCAGAGGAGGTGGTTATCAGTACCCTGGAGCAGGTGGCTACCCGGGTGGCTATGGCGGTGGAGCGGTTGGTGGTTACCCTAACTGGAACCCAAATAACAAAATCCTTAGCCCACGGTTTGGTGGAGGAGCATATGGATATGGTGGCCAAGGCATGGGAGGATCTCCTTTCTCTCGTTCTGTGCAGGGTATGGGAATTCAACCTAAGTCGACAAATTTCGCCAAAAAAGCCATGGTGGCAGCAGGTGTTGGCGCCATAGCTGGTATGGCCGTCGGTTATGGGCTAGGGCGCTTCCCTCGACCCCATTTTTCCTTCCGCAACCCGAGGAAGAATACTATTACAACAACTACATGTATAAGAAATATGGGACCAAGTCAACGGATGAAAAAGACTATGGCCGTGACTACGTCATCAAGCCTCCTCCACGAGCTCAAAGCTATGAGGCCTTCATGGATGGCTGCATGAATCGCACTGACCTCCTTAAAGACTCTTCCAAAAGTGGAGCAAATGATGAGGATAACGACACCGTCAGCATTGAGGAAATTGGTTACCCAGCTCTGATCGACCAAGTTAAGACCCGGCGTTGTGTGGAGGAGTACATGAAGTACTCTGCAAAGTTTATGGAAAAACGAAAGCCTGAACAACAATCTCAGCCAAATCATTGCAGTCCTATGAGCTATGGAGTGATGCAGCTTTTCTCCTCCAGCCTCATGCTTCTGTCCAGCATCCTGTTGCTGCAGTGAGGAAGAAGAGTATGATTCCTTTCTGCCATGTCCTAACTAGATTTCCCCTGCTTCCATTATGGCTGTAACAGCATGTCATGTCCATCTAATCTCACGGTATTAACCATCGCTGCACATTCTTACATGCTTTGATTAACATTTCAGCAGAACATTGTAATCTGGATTAAGTTCATGTTGCAAATGATGCAGAGTTCTTCAGATTATATGTTGATTTATTGCACCTTTTTTTTTTTGCTGATTTAAAATATATATATTTATTTATAATCCTTAATGCATAGAAAAGAGCAAAGCTACTGATGGAAGTGAATGTCTAAATTATTTACAATAAGATAGTGGCCCTGTAGATTATTTTGCAAGATCATTTTGAGCAAATGGATTTGTAAGAATTTAGTATGATGCCTAAATTGTGTCATTAGTCCATATTATCTGATCCTCAAGAGAAATCATCCCCTTAGACACACTATATTCACTCTATATAGCTGTTGACTCTTCCCTCGTCACTTCTCTTTCAACAGTTAACTCTTACATAAGCTTATGTTTGGGGAAAAAGAAGGTCACAGCTGGTGGAAACAAATAATAGTAATGCTGGTATTTAGGTTGGAAACACTTGATTTTCCTCTTGGTCTTAACATTTTCCTCTCCAAAACCAAATCAGTGCTCAAAGTTGTGTTTCTTTTCTTTTTTTTCTAATATATTTTTTTGGAATAGCAAAATAAAATTAAATTTTTTGCTGAGAGGTTTAAAAAGAACAGCTGCTGGTTGGAAAAGGCAGTTTTTTTTTTAGCTTCCACTGAACAGATGGTTAGAAAGTAAAACAATAGTGATTAAATAAAAAATTCTGTTATTTTATTCATATAAGGACTTGATAATAATAATGACTGTTTAGGATGTAAAGTGAAAAAAAAATCTGTTTGATTGTGATTATTTCAATCTAAAGGAATTAAAGTGGCATAAATTTGACAAAAAAAACCCCAACAAATTTCTCATCAGTGCATCTTTAGTAATTATCTGCAAAATCAAAAATGATTAATTGACATAGAATTATTAATTTATATACTTCCTGTGCTGCTTTGAACTTCACTCCCAACATAATGCACTCTGGAGAAAATTACAAACATTTAATTTAAATAAATCAGAAAGCTTTTTATCAGAGATTTATCTGATAAAAAGCTTTCTGATGTGTGATTTTCTGTTACTTCCTGTTCTTTATTTTGAGGCTTTGGATGAAGAAGCATCCGTCTGTGATGATGCAATGCTTTCCACAGCTTTTGCAAATGCTCTGTGCGTTTGTTGTTAGTGATGCTGGATGCTTTTAACCTGCACATTGAAAATATTGCTAATGGTATAGTAATCGCCACATGTAGTTCCTAATCTACTTGTGTATCTTTAGGGAGGAATTGTTGACACTGATGCTGAGAAAGTTGTACAATATACTGAGCATGTGTTCTTAGTTTTACAGTCATTGTTGACTTTCATTTATTGCAGCTTATTTTATTGTAAGAAACTTCAATATAATTCTCTGTTTGGCCTTGTTCTTGTTCAAATATCGCTGTAAATGCATGTTTTTTTTTTCCAGCATATTCATCTGTCAGTCCTTGATAGCTTTGTGAGGGATTTCTTTGTTTTGGTAAATATCTCAGTAAACTTTTCTGTCCTCAGGATGAATTAAAAATGCTGATTTATGGTAAATAAAATGATTAGATTTTTACTTTCTAAAAAAAAAAAAAAACCATTTTGGTTTCTGTTTCTATTAGATTGTAAGGATTCCTGAATGTGCATTTTAAATGTTTCTACTCATCGTGTCTTTTTACATTAATTCAATTCATTCACAGAATAAAATAAACATGGTTGATTTTATCTGGTTTCTTGACAGGATTTCTTTGTTAGAGCTAGTAGACTTTCTCTGTAGAATATCTGCAAAGTGCACTTATTTCCCATCAGAATTGGATATTCTTTATTGAAGTTTAATAAATGTTAATATATGTTAGGATTTATTTTCATATCATTTTACATCAGTTGTGACTCTATCCGATTTCTATTATGGTTTGTTATGGATGTTGATGTGTTTAATAAATGTAATTTGTCTAAGGCCAAAGTCAAATCCTTATTCTGAATTCTTCAATATTCTAACAAATGAAAGTCACCCTTGTTGATAGGAAACCGAGTCTATGTGTCCAATGAACTAAAATGTGACTTAAAATGTAGACACTTTTGGTTGTTTTAAACTCTGGACATTTAAAAATATATATTTACTGTAGAAAAAAATTCAGTCAAGTTTACAAATCATAATAATTATAAATCAGCACAGATCTACTTTAGCTACTTTTGTCGTTTTGGGATTTGTATAACATAGAGAAAGTAATTGCTTTTAAATAATACATGGATGTCCATTAGCTGGTGGTTTATAAACACTGGAAGACCGCTTTTACTTTCCTGCTGTTATTGTGCAGAATATCATTAATTTTAATGAAGTTAGCTATTTGATTAATCAAAAAACGCTATGGGAGATAAGATAAACTGCAAAAAGCAAGAAACATCAAAATTCTTTGTTTAGAGCTTTACTTATTTTTACATGTCACAGCGCACAATAAGCAGCGACTAGATTAAATGTCTCTGATCCAGGCTGCTGTAAGAAAAGGCACCACATGTCCTATTGTGAGAAAGAAGCTTCTCTCCATAGCAGGGGCAGATCCTCTTACAAATGCTCTCCAGATAGAACGGTTGTTGTATCTTTGGTTTTCCTGATAATTAGGCTGTTGATGTTCTGTCTTGTGGTTGTGATGGTTCCCAGTTGCATGCTTTGGCCTGCCGATGAATCCCAGCCCGTAACCTGTACCGGTTCCACCCAGCATGCCGGCTCCTGCCGCTCCAGCCCACTTTAGGCCCTTTTTGGGGAGGCTTTGGGAGGAAGACGCTTTGCTGCCGTCCCCTTTACCGTGACCTTTGAACCCTCCCCCTCGCTTGCTGAGTGAACCTGGGCACAACGCCGCAGCGAGCAGCATCAACACCCAGAATAAACGAAGTCTTTGCAGAGCAGCCATCACTGGAAAGCTGTAAATTTCAAACAAATGTTTACTATATAAAGAAAAAAATTTAATCTCAAAATGCGTAATTTTTTTTTCATGGAATGATACTGAACACTTTGTTATAGTGGATGACAGGGGTGATCCAAATCTATTGGCAGGAGTTCAAACTGGCTTTTGATTTATTGTTACTGGATGAACAAAGTCCTAGACTCCCCTCTGCTAACACAACAGAGATCCAGAACCATCCAGCACATGCTCTGTCAACAACGGGATTAGCTGAGGATCCTGTGATGCAGATTTCACTTTTTTATGTTGGGAGTTTTTTTGTTTTATTCTCCTCCCTGTGATTAACAGTGATGTATTACACTGTTTAATCCTTTATACATTACTGAAATTATTTTTGAAAGAAAGCGTTAAGATCAAACACATTAAAACGTCAGTTAATTTTCAGTAGCAGTGCATAAGAAAAGGTAATTTTGATTAAAACAAGAGCTTCCAAAAATTATCCTAATTTTTTTTTTATTCTTATTCAATAAATAAAACCTTTTCAATATTTGTATAATGATTGGATTGGATTGAATTTCGAATGTGTACGTCTTGAAGATGAGAAAGTGACACACATCCAATAATATTGCCTCAGCTGCTGGAGAGAGAAAAGGGTACTTTACCGTTTTTATTAGTCCCACAGATTGGTTCTGATGCTGAAGCTGTGGTCTCTCATCAAACAACATCTACAGTGTAGCTGGGCAGCGTGTTGGCCTTCATTATCATTTCCATACCAGCATCCAGTTTAGCTCCTCCCCACAACAAACAGCGGCTGGTTTTCAATGTTCAATAATAGGCCTACAGGACAGCTTCAATGTTTCTGCTGATGCTGTTTTTCTGACTCCGTAGTCACAAAATGAAAAGTGCCTCTATTATGCATTTAATTATATCACTCTATGTTTTAATGATGAAGTAAAATAAGTAACGAAATAAGTAACATCTGTTTAAAAAACAAATTTACAGGTAAATAATGAGAGGATGTAAGTTATATGAACTCACTTTCCATGGATATGATATTCCTAAATTTAGCCAAAAACATCTATGAGATATGAAATATGCAGATTTCATACCAAGTATATATATATATATATAAAAAAAATCCAGGACACTCACCACAGTAGTATTTAATAATAAAGTATTCTCCCACATTTAGCATTTCCAACAACAAAACAAACCAAAACATTTTCTTTGCATATAAATACACATTCACATGCTGTTTTAATCCAGGGAAACACTCATGCACGTCTTGTAATAAAGATGTTTTCCACATAAAAAAACACTTTCATGCAAAAAAAAAAAAAAAAAGAAGAACAGAAATGCTTTAATGTGATTTGGTGGATACTATTTTGGATATTCACATTTTACGGGAAATCTGTGTTGTCTAGACTATATGAACATGTGTCCTATATGTATTGTCCAAAATCATCTTTAGATACAGTAAGTGGAATTGCTTAGGAGCTGTAGCCTGTGGCTGTAACTGGAAGTGTCACAAGGTGAAATTTTCCCTACAGAAACTAAAGGACGTTCTCAAAGAGCTGCATGGAAGCCATTATATTTTCATCCTATTGAGAGGAAAAAAACAAAGAAGATATTAGAAAAACACTTTTGATTTTGGTAATTACTGCCTGGTGAATGTTGTCGCTTTGGGGATAATTTACCTTTTGGCAAGTTTCTATGAATTCCTCTATTGTCACGACTCCATCTCTGTTTTTATCCATTTTCTAATAAAAAAGATGAATAAATTCACAAGACAAGAGAAGAATAGTAAATAAGTAAAGCTAATGTAACCTCATGATTTAATTAGATTAGAAAAATTCTAAGAAATGGAAATTATCTAATAATATAGAAATGCCAACAGGTTTATTTTTTTATGCTTTTTGCTTTAGATATTTACTGTGGAAATTATATATATATTTAAAAAAAAAAGTTTTAATGCACCTGGAAAAACTTCTCCACATGGTCAAAGGGAGAATCATCTCGTATGCTGGGTAAGGTATACCGGCCCATCATGTCGTATATGGAGGTCATAATCGCCAACATTTCCTGCAGGGCACAAAATGAATGCACAGGTTTTTACAATGAACTGTTTTTAGTTTGAAAGCTTTTGCTCCATTAGATCTGTTACCTCCTTAGTTACGTAGCCGTCCTTGTTGATATCATAAAGATTAAATGCCCAGCGAAGTTTCTCGGTAACAGAACCTCGCAGTAAAACAGAGAGTCCCAACACAAAGTCCTGTGAATGAGATGGAAATGTTTTTCTTAGTTTGCTGTAAGCAGCTGCAGGGTCTTGCAAAAAAAAAAAAAAAAAAAAGTAATTGCACTTGGACTGCCAAGCTTTTGCCTAATAACCGCAACATACTTTGAAAAAAAAATCTGAAACGTGGTGTAAGTTCAGAATCCTTCACTCTGATAAACCTAAATAAGAGCAGTCAAATGCCTTCAGAAGTGAAATAATTTGTAAATGCATGTGTGTAATCTAATCTGAGAAATAATCCAGCTGTTTTGATAAAGAACTCTGGGGTTTAATAGAGAATATTACTAAAAAAGTAGCATCATGAATATCAAGGAACACATCAGAATGCTTTGGAAGAAAGCTGTTAAGAATATTAATCAAAGAAACAGCCGATAGGTACATTGTCAATTGCAGGGGTGATAGGTGGGGGAGGTGATTTGGATCGGATGTGGGGAAAACCTGGAAGAAAATCTGTTGTAGGCTGTTCGAAGACTTAGACTTGGGCAGAAAGTCCTCTTCCAGCTGGACAAGGGCCCTAAACACACGTCCAAAGCTACAAGGACTAGTCTTCAAAGAGTACAGAGCACTGGTGTTAGGAGTTTTATTGTAGATTAGAGCATTATCATGTATAAGAATGGCTTAGTAAAAGTCCAGACCTGGATCCATTTGAGAATCTGTAAAAAGAATCAAAAGCTGGTGTTCACTGATGTTTTGACTGGATACAGTCAAGACTGAGCTTGAGCTATTGAATCAAATGACAATGAAAAAGAAAAGGTTTTCAGATATGCAAAAGCAGTAGAGACATATGGAAGAGGATTAGGGCCACTGAAAAAATAAAAAAAGGTTAACTGATTTTTTAATTTTATTTCAGTTTAATATGGGAAGAAAAAGTCAGAATTCTGACTTTAATCTCAGAATTCTGTTTTTTTTTATTCAGAATTCTGACCTTTTCCCCATATTAAACTGAAGTAAAATTTAAAAATCAGTTAACTTTTTTTTTCAGTGGCCCTAATCCTCTTCCATAAACATAAGACTCTCAGCAGTTCTGCAAAGAAGCAGCAATGGGTTTTTGGACAAAGTTCACAGTGCTTTGTTGGTCAAGAGGATAAAACCTCAACTAAGCACATAGAGTCAAAGTAGGAAGGCACTGAAAAAATGGTCAAGCTGTTAGATTTGATCAAAACTGCAGCCACTGATTGACTCACCTCAAATCGGATGGAACCATTTCTGTCCACGTCGAATGCGTTAAACAAAAAATGAGCGTATGTGGTAGCATCTGAAAGAAAACATGGAAATCAATGCACTGCTATAAAAAATAATGTTTTTTTTGCTAAAACAAAATATTCTTATGGTATGTTCAACCATTATGCTACACTGGTGGGCTACCACTAAGAGTAATCTAACACATTTAAAATAGACCTTTAGAACAGGAACACTCAGGCAAAAAACAGTTGGCATGAGACTCAGGTTATATATAGTTACTGTACCTCCTTGAGGGAAGAACTGTGAGTAGATAGTTTTAAAAGTTTCTTCATCCACTAATCCGCTTGGACATTCCTGTTGACAGATCAACAAGCTTCCCTTATGCATTTATTCATTAAAAAAGAGAAAACCAAAAAGGAAAAAACAACTTAAGCATTTAAAGAGCTGTGCATGTATTTTTAAACCTCTGAATGCAAGGCTAGTTTATTTTTATTTTTGGTGATGGTATTATTGGACCATTAGTGCAGCATTTAAAACTGTTGAGTACTCAATTTTATTACAGTGCCTGGCAAACTGCCATTTCTGGCACAAAACAGGACTGGTTTAAATTTTACATGGAGAACAAATTTTTTTTCTCTGTCAGTAGGTAACTTTATTTTAGAAATTGAAAAAAAATCATGTTGTGTTACGCGAGCATTAGGGCTGATTCCTTTCAAACACTGTGTAAATGAATAGAAGAAATCCATGCACAGATGTGCACAAATTTTCTCTAAATGAATCAGAACAAAACTAAAGTAATAGTTTTGGACCAAAGTTACAATGTTCAAAAGATAACATAGAGTTTCAGTTAATACAACCAGAAACCAGAAAGGCTCAATTTCTGGCTGTGTTTGAATGAACTCTGACCTGGACCGTCAAAGACTCTAACGAAGTTGGACTTCTATCACCAAAGAACACCTCCTGGTGTAAAGGTCCAATGTCTCAGCAGAACCTTAAAAAATCTAAATTATGTGCTCATCTTTAGTAGTTTTTTTAACTACAGTTGTGTCTTCACAGTTCTGCCTAAAAGCGAGGTGTGTGTGTGTATATATATATATATATGTATATACATACATACATACATATGTATATATACATACATACATATGTATACATATGTGTATGTGTATCTATATATATGTATATGTATATATGTGTATATGTATATATGTATATATACACATACATATACACATACATATACATGTATGTATGTATGTATGTATGTATGTATATATATATATATATATATATATATATATAGTGGTCTTATATACACAGCACTTTCAATCATCTGCTGAAAAGAAATCTTCCTCTTTCATATTTGTTTGATTATTAAATTAACGCCACTAAATTGTTAGTTTTGACAGGTAAGTAATGGTCTGCCAGTGCTATTTTGACACAGTTTATGAAAACATTTAAATGCTCTAACCTTTAATCTGAGCACCATAAATCCATGTCAAGGAAATAAACAGATGCCTTTATACAATAAAGCCCCTTTTTTTTTTTTTTTCTTGTTGCTAAATTCTTATTGAGTATTTAGTGCGTATTTCATTAATCTATTACTTCATGTTTCCTTGGGATATAAAATGAGGTGACAGTGAGGCGTTGCTTTCTTAGCCACTGTTCACAGCAAGATGAATGTTTTTCCAAGTTAAGAACTAATGAGAAAACAAAAACAAGCCTGCTATCAGTAACAGTAGCTTTGTACAAATATTTACCAGTGATACCAATACATTTGTGGGACAGCAAGTGCAAAGGTACAACAATTGACGTCTTTTAAAATATACAAAAAACAAAACTCTGTATTTTAATACCAGAAATATCTGAAAATCATTTTAAACTCGAAATATGTTTGTGATTATGAGCTATTTCTGCTGTGTTGAGCTCTCCCCTACATTTTTGAAGCCTCTGTAGAGAGACTGGAGCTCCTTCCTGGTGAACTGCGTCTGGGCTTGGAGCTGGTCGAGGCCTTCAGGTTGGTGCCTCACCATGGAGAGCTCAAGGTCACTGTCAATGTTGTCTGCCAGACAGAATCAGACCAAACAGGTGGAAGACAGGAGAAAGAAAAGAGGGAGGAAAAAGCAGTAAGACCAGAAAGAAAGAAAATCTGAACAAATGAAGGGAGGAGGGTAAGATATTCGAAAACCAAAATGACATAAAAGCACCCACCATCTTTAAGAAAACAGATGAAAAATGAAGATAAGACAGGAAGGATGGGGAATGGGTGGTTGGTTAGAGATGAGAACATTTGATGAAAATGTTCTCATGAATTCGATAGAAGGGTATGATTAGGGGAACATGTAGGTATGTTAAAGAGAAAAGATATATAAATAAAATATATTTTAAGTGCATAAACATAGTTTATTTTTTATCTACTCATTGTGGACACCTTCTTGTCACAAAGTGTTATTACTCATATCCTCCTGTATTTATCCTTGTTCTTTTGGATTTAGACTTTGTATCTTTTCTTTCTATTCCTAACCAGCATTGCTTTATGTTCGATTTTTGCGTTTTAGTTTTTTCACAATTTTTTCTCAGGATTCTGGATCAGCTTGATCATTTCTTTTGGTCCTCATAAACAAACTATTCACTCTTTCACTAATTATTACAATTAGCTATGTTGCTAAAGAAATGTACAAGAACGTAAAATTATTATAAATCAAAATTAAGAAATTAGAGGAATGTTTCTATACACCAGGATGACTAAATATTAATAAAAAAAATACTTATGGTTAGAGCACAATTTGAGATGTCTGCAACAACAGCTGTCTGGGTTACTTAGCTTCTGAAAGCAGCTAAACCAAACAGTAGATGAGAACATTCTGGGCCAGTTTGTCTCTTAAATGCAGACCCAGGGCTCTAAATAATAATGAGGACACCAAGGTCAAGTCCTCTCTATTTTTTTATTTATATGTTGCCTAAATTGTGAATTATAAACTCTAAACATAAATTACACCGAAACTGAAAGTAGGACGATGATCTAGGTCTCCCATAAAACTGTGAGGTGTATAACATTGGGGTGGGAAGTGGGTGCCTAGTGGTTAGGGCATAGGGCTTGGAGTCCTGAGGTTCTGAGTTCGAGCCCCACTCCCACAGACGGCCACTCTGGCTCCCTGAGCAAAGGACCCTTAACACCATGGTGCTCTCCGGGTGCTGCACAATAGCAGCCCACTGCTCACCAAGGGGATGGGTTAAATGCAGAGAGTTCATTTCGTTGCTCTGTACTTGTGACAGTGGAATGACAATTAAAAATGCTGGAGAGAAATAAAGAAATTGGAAGAGCCAAGACTATCTAATAAAAAAAAAGGAGCTCGAGGACCTTGGCATACGCATTGTGCACCATCAACACGCACTGTCGCTATAATCATAGTAGTAAATTAACTTTATTGATCTCACATTTGAGAAAATTACCTCTGCATTTAACCCATTCTGTTGGGGAGCAGTGGGCTGCCACTGTGCGGCACCCGGGGAGCAGTGTGGGGTTAAGGGTCTTGCTCAGAGTGCAGGCTGTAGGGATCGAACTGGCTACTTGCAACCTTCTGAGAGCAAAAGCGCACTGCTCTAACCCACTACGTCAACACTCCCTCCTTCTGTCATTGGCTACAGATGCCGTTAGTGAGTCTGTCAGTCACGGCAGTTAGTGGAAGAGGAGGACATCAAGCTACAAATGTAGGTGGAGAGCAGTTTAATTTCTTGAAGACGATGAGAAAAAAAAACGCAATTTTCTTGAGGAAAAATTTCAACCCAGCGAGCTACTCAGACAGCAATGGAATATTGGACAAAAGTTTATTTAACTCTGCACTGGTCATCAGTCACCTTCTAGCAGTTGAATCAAAATTCAACTGATATGTTACTGCAAATGGCCCTGTGCAGACCTAAACATTCGGTATAAAATTCTACCTAACAGACTTGTAAATACAGTATAATCCCAAACGTTATTGCTAAATTTCACAATGACTATATACAAGGTAGGAAAGGTTTGTTAAAGGAATAGTACACCCAAAACATGATTAGCCTTCATTTTCTACTCACCCCCATGCTGAACAACACTCTGGAGTACTTTTTTGATATCTCAAATGCATCTGGAGATCTGGGAGGCTTCTTGCTGTCTGCTGACATTCAAATAATGGAGGTCTATGGTGTCCGAGACAGAAAGGTCCATAAAAGTCCACAAAAACGTGTCAATATTCCTCCATACTGCTCGTCCAATGTATTCCAAGTGTCCTGAGTGGGTAGCATCCAGAATTAACTCGAAACTAAGTCATTTAGAATGTTTTTAGAGCATAAACAGTAGTGTATAGGATTTCCTGAAAGCGCGTTCACGACGCTACGGAAACCGCGGCGGACCAACCCAGACGAAAGTGCGCATTCAGCTCAGCAAAAAACTCATGCTCTTCCTCAACACTGAAGTCCTCAGACATTTTTCTTTCGTTGTTTCTTTCTTTGCACAGGTAAACAGCACATTTCTTCTTCTACGCTTGCATTATTGGCAGAGCAGACGCTGAATGCGCACTTTCATCTGGTTTGGTCTGCCGGCTTCCGTAGCGTCCTGAACGTGCATGTGCGCGCTTTCAGGAAATCCTATACACTACTGTTTATGCTCTAAAAACATTCTAAATGACTTCGTTTCGAGTAAATTCTGGATGCTACCCACTCAGGACACTTGGAATACATTGGACGAGCAGTATGGAGGAATATTGACACGTTTTTTGTGGACTTTTATGGACCTTTCTGTCTCGGGCACCATAGACCTCCATTATTTGAATGTCAGCAGACAGCAATAAGCCTCCCAGATCTCCAGATGCATTTGAGATATCAAAAAAGTACTCCAGGGTGTTGTTCAGCATGGGGGTGAGTAGAAAATGAAGGCTAATCATGTTTTGGGTGTACTATTCCTTTAAGGGTATTCTAGATATAATAAATGAAAAAAGGGAAAAATAGTGCAGTAGTGCTGTCATTAAATTGACGCTTTTGACAGAGTGGAATGGTTATTTCTCTTTGAGGCTCTTAAACATTATGTTTTTGGCCAACATTTTATTAAATGGACAAATTTGCTTTATATAGAACTATTTGCTAAAGTTATGACCAACAGCATTTCTAAAATTATCAGGATAAGAAGAAGTTGAAGACAAAGTTTGGTACCAGGTAAACTTCCTTCTAAAAGAAACACCTTTGCTTTTAGTTTTTAGCCCAATAATCAGTCCAGTTAGAATAGATGGTGGATTAAAATCTTGGGTTAAGGGGTTGTTGAAAATAGGACATCTTTATAATACAGAGAATAAACTAATGATACATGAAAAAAATACTGACAAATTCAACAACGTTTTTAAGGGTAGCTCTCATGTTAAAGGTGCTCTGACTGCTGCACTGCAGCCCTCTTTGTCCCACAACTCATTCAGTGATGGATCTGACTCTCTCAGGTTACATAGCGGAGTTTTTAAGAAAAGGGTTCCCTGCATGCTGCATCTATACATGCAAAACGCTTTATATTGACCTAAAATCATTTAATATATCCGAGAATTAAGCAAATACATGTCTCAAAATTATACAGTGCTACTTTAAACCTGTGAAAGGTAATCAGCTAAGAATTATTCTATATGAATTGCAATAGTGACGAGTTAAAATATTAAATAATAGAATGAATACAAAAATCAGCTGATAAGCTAAATGATTTTTGAAATTTGAATAATTCAGTTGATATATGTTTATATGTCTTTATTTAAAGTATCGTATTAATAAATTATATAACCATTTTTATTATTGTTGGATTACGGCTATTTCAGCCAATACAGCACTTATTAAATGACAAAACTGGAATAATTGTATTATGTATTAACCCTTAAGGAACTACCGACATGTCCAGGGTGTTCTAAAGCGCTCACCCTATTTCTGCTGCAGATGACCCCCAATCCCAGCCCTCCCCCTAGACCTGTAAAGGATAAATGTGTATAGATGATGGATGAATGGTTCTATATTCTTTACTAGGTACATACTTTAAATTCTTTTAAATTTATTTTACATTTGAATATTTCTGCGGTTATCATATTTTTTTTTTTTTAAGCAAACTCTATACCAATTTATTTATGCCATGCTTTTTATTACAATGTATCTGTTGTTTCACTTTTGATTATGCTTTTAGATATAATGTTTGCTACTAGCTGCTCTCGTGTGACAAGTAGATGTCCACAATGTAAAAAAAGAAAAAAAAAGTTAAGTCTACTTCTCTTTAATCACAAATCTTTTAAGCTAAACTGAATAGAAGTTTAGGAGGAATACATTCAAGGGACTAATGGGAAGAAATTAATCTGATGATGATAATGATGATGGAGCTACTCACCATCTTTACGATTTCAGACATGGGAGAAGTTAGGAAAGTGATGAAGGAATGATAGGGAAAGAAAAGAAATGTGAGTTAAACATTGAAAATATATAAACAAATATTTCCACTGTACATTATTTTTAATTAGAAATATATAAAACATTGCTGATGGAGAAATATAATAAAAGGAAGAATTTGTGGATTTTAGACTCAAATAGAAATATTTCATTAACAAAAGTTTCACTTTTAAAGAGAAAAGCTCATATTACTAGTTATTAAATATTTGACTTTTACCCTGCTCTTACCTTCCAGTGATAAAGGCTCCCAAATCCCAAACTGTTTGAGAACAACAATAAAAAGTCCAAGAACTACAGCAATTGCAATTATTTCCATTCCCTGCAAACCCATTATTCACTTAGATGTAAGCTCTAAAAACGTCACACAAACAAAAAAATAGTTCTCTAAGTGGCTCTTTTGAGCAGCTTTTGCTAGAAATAAACATCCGTTACTTCATCCATTAACCTCCTTCAGTAAATCAGAGCTATTCTACCAGCTTTGGTAGTTGTACGATGTTTTAAACCACCGAGTAGCCAAAAAATCCCAACAATGTATGACTGCAGAACATCCTGCTGTCCAGGTCGGACAAACTCAACATGCGCACCTCAGTTGAAATGCAATTCAGAAATTTGAAACTCTGAGAAAATCCAAAGTTTTCCTCATTTGCAAAAACATCCATCCTAGCTCCATCTCCAGGTTTGTTTCAGAGTAAGTCAAAGCTTCAGCTGTTGTGAAGCAGGTGTGTGCTTACATGTGGGTTTAAGGGTGGTGCCAGTGATTGTAGAAGTTGTTGGTGAAGGAATTTCATTACTAATGGTCTGTGATTGGCAGTCAGGTCTCTCCATGAGAGCCCCGTCATTTCAGTGATGCAAAACTGTAAAACCAAGCATTGATCCACATTTGCTGATGGCAGGGATGTGAGTAGCACTTAGTGCAAATGAGCCTATGAGCATGTACTTGTGTCTCCAGACTGATACACTCAATAAGTAAAGTGGTTTTTAATCAAACACAAGCATAAGATGTCGGTTACTGAGTATTTTTCAATATAATGAAAAACAATGAGTTGTATTCATGTTGTGAACGTTCACTTCAGAGAGGTACATATAGTGCTGCATTTATTACTACAGGTGGAGCATCAGTGTAGAACAGTATTTTACACAATGCCTCTGCTTTGATCAAGCACATTTACAACACAGTTGAAAGTAAAGAAGAATATGTGCATAGTTGAAAACTGGTGAGTCTGCAAAACTTAATGGACTCAGTTTAAGTATCAGGGAGTGCTAATCAATCATTTGGACTTAAAATATTGGTCAGGGAACAGGCAGAGAAAGTGTGCAGCGTATGCATTTTAATGCACGGCTTATGCAAGTTAGGAATTTTACTTGTGTTGGTTGTAGCTTTAGTTTAGGCCATCAAAAGACCATAAACCAACATCATCCCCAACCCCAAAGAAATGATAGCATAGATGTGTCAATTCTGTTTTGGTTACATGTAAACTGAATTTTGTGGCCAAAGCTGCAACCAAGCTAATTCTAATGTATTTCACCCCACATTTTAAAATAAGCAATTCCAAAGCAGTTGTTTGTTGAATTTTCTGACTTTCATCTTCTCCTTACACCATCATTCTTTTTCTTTCAATATTTAGCCAGAACAGCTTGCATAGAAAAGCTGCTTTAAAAGCCTAGCAGCACAATTTCAGGGTCACAACCCCCATTTTTATTCATATTTGCTTAATACAACACCATACTAGCTTTATATTTAAAGCCCTTTAAAAAAAAAAAAAGACACAGCTTAAACAAAGTTGTGCATTGCCGCAGACATCAAAAAAGCAACAACATGAAAATACTACATAGGAATTAAAGATTATTACAACACATCTAATAAAAACAAGCAAATGTTGAAAACCAATGACTAAAAACGGGTTTTGATATGAGTTTTATAAAAACAGGCAGTGAAAAGGCCTTTCAAATGTGCAGGGGTAGTTTATTCCAGAGAAGCCAAATACAAAGCCTTGCAACATGTAACCTTCCTCCTAGAGACGTTGGTACCTGCAGGAGCTACTTGACCTGATGGACTGAGAGAGTAAAAATGGTTAAAGAAGCTTTGAAAGGAATGACAAGCTACTCGCTCATGCAACTCTTTCTCACTCCAACATAAAGTTCATTACAGTGATCTAAGTGAGATGAAATAAAAGCATGGATCGCTGGAGTTGCCAAGACAGAAGAAGTAGTCATTTTCTAACCAAACCAAATAAAATCAGGACTTCAAAACTTCTTTCCATTTAAAATGATCAGCTACTAATCTACTTAAAGGGTGGACACTTTTCATTACCAATAAAAAAAAAAATGTTCTCAGACACACTAATATAAGGACATGTTTTTTTAATAACTAGCTACTTAAATGGTTGGATTTTATAGAAAAAAATCAAAATGACAGTCAATAATAATTCTTAAATCTAAAAACTTCTACTGCAGGACTAAATATCAGTTTGCATGTTAGCAGAATGTGGGATGTGAGGCTCAGTTTCCCCCTATAATATGTTTATTTATGTCCTATAACAGGGCTACGGCTGTTAACATGGTTGCTTAAGAATGAAAAAGTTGTTTTTTACTGCTTCACTGAAATATGTTTTAGTTTATCTCCTTCAACCACAAAGGAAAGCCTGATCAAGTCCTCTGCACATCATGCACGAAAAGGCAGATGTATGATTGAGCCGTTAGATTAGTCATGTTTAGTTATGGAGCCAAAAAAAAAACCCCCACAGCGCTTTGAAGCTGAATGCATTTCTTTTTTCTTGCAGTTGTATAAGTTTTACTTTACATGAAAGTGATGCAGTGTATATGCAGGATCTGGACTTTGATATAAATTTTAAGCTATATAATGCAACAGTGTGTTGTTTAATGCACCATAAGTGCTGATCCATACCTTATCTTTTATTAAATACGGATGGAGAGCGGTGAATTAAGCACGCAAATATGCAGGTGAAGCAGTTTGCAGCCTCATCATCAGGGTTTAATGAATGCAGAGGAAGAAGCATTACAGCTAAGAGGCTAACCTAACTCATCTAACACAAGGAGCCACTTCTTTTCTCATATATAACTTTGATTTTCTTTTTTTTATTTTATTTTCTCAATATTCATTTCTATGAACAGCCTTGTGCTAAATGTTAAAAGACTCAAGATTTCAGTAAAAAAAAAAAATCTAACAACAAAAGAAAGCAAAGAATGGCTGAAACAGAATATGCTTTGAGGTTTTGAAACCACTAGATGGCGCCAAAGTTGTTGGAGCTAAACAGAATATTTGTCAAGTTATGATTTTCTCCATCAATCGTTTTGGAAGAAAATTCCTGGTTCTCTGGGTCACAGATTAATGGATCTACTGCAGATTTATTTGCTATATCAGTTCAAAAGTTTATGACCTTTAGTTCTTTTAATTACAAAGTCTTGGTATTTATCACACTTTAAATTTGTTTTGGTACAACTTCAAACATTAATGCATTTTAATTGGATTTTCGGTGTTAGGTCCCAACATGTAGTGCATGTTTGTCAAGTGAGGTCAAATATTTTACAAAAAAACACAAAAAGGATGTAATGCATCTAAATTAAGAAACAGCAACTGTAAGTCTTTTTTGGGCGAAATATCTGTCAGTTCTTTTACAGCAAAGAAACCTTTAAAAGTATAAATTTGTATTCAAAGCATGCATTTGCATGAAGTGTTATTCTACACTGAATTGTTTTTGTATTATTATTATATACCTACAAAAATAACTTAAAATTTTAAAATTAACTTTTGTCTGATATAGCAAAAAAATGTATGTATATATATATATATATATATATATATATATATATATATATATTCATTCAGGCCCAGGTGTTCCAAGGCCAACATTGCTAAGAGAGAGGGGGCTGCTTATACTATTAGGGAGTGTCTGGCCATAATAAGAAAACATTTAGACTCTTTCTTGTTCTTTTTGTTTTGTGCTTTGGGTAGGGAGGTGTTTCTCTGACACAGCCTTCAGCATTTCCATCCTTTTAAATAAGGAAGACAAACTCTGGCTAGATCAGAACAGGGCTGATTACTATGCAATAAGTGCTGTATGATGTCTTGTTCTCTTTTTGCAAAGATGAAATAAAATGCTGACTGAATGAAATCCATTGATCTCAGTTGTTTAACTGGAGTGAATAGCTAAATACTTTTGTCCCACAACAGATCCCATATGATCAGATCAACTGGATTTATACTAAAGTTAGATTATATGAAGTTGGGAAAAATGTCTTCTGAAGCCAATTAGCTGCAGTGGACCACATTTAGGAGTCTTAAAGTGAGCTGAATGAATGTGCAAGCCGTGCTTTATTTATTTAAAAAAAATACCAATTATCTTTTACTTTAAAGCTGGCAATAGCAATGTGCTACTTTGTCTCGTGAAATCCCAAATGCTTGTAGTTGCAACATGAACAAGTGTAAAAACATATACTAGTGAGAGTAAACAATCATTTAAATAAACCAAATGGGAATATCTATGGAAAAAAAAACATGTCAATATGTTATATTAATGTATTTAAATAAAATGCAAATAAGCATACATTCATTTTTTGTGTATTTGCAAATAATAAAAATGGAAAAGAAGCAGTGAGGTAAGGACCTACAGAGAAGTCTATGCCTTTAAATGACAGATTTTTGATCAATTTCCTGACAGATCAACTCAGATTATATAGCCTTAGATACCAGCAAACAGACTGTAATGCCCTTGGCTAAAAAAAACATTGGAAAATGGTGACATTTAAAATATGCAATGGATGAAGCAGAAGCTGCTAAATTGATTCATTCTGTAGCCTGTGAGACTGAGAGCATACATCCCAACTGTAATATTCCAGTTCTGCTCTCATGATGTTTTATTATTCAGGGCATCCTTCTGCTCTAATCTCATTTCCTGTGTCTCTGCCAGTGGCAACCTCCCCTGTTAATTTCGAAACATTATTGGTCAAAAATGTATTTTTCAAACTTCATTAATGTAGCCATTAAACTGCATTTAATATGCCCTAAACTGCTGCTGATTACATGAGTATGTTGCATTTTAATCAGATGTTGAGCCCGCTCTCGAACGTGATCTCGCCTCTGCTCTGGAGCAGCAGGACGCTGCTGTTCAGCATCTATGACAAATCCCTGTTGAGGTTTGAACATCGGTTTATTGAAATAAGCAATGAAAAAGTGGAGCCCCGGTTGGCCAGCATGTCAAAATACGTCACTTCCTTTGAGGCTCAGCCTCCTAAACGGTATACGGAGCAGGGGCGGAGTGTGAAGCTGGCTGCTCGATGCTGACTGGCTGTTGTGGGAACATACTTAAGGATTTTTGGCTGACAGTGGCTAGACAGCAAGGAGGTTTTCCTCATGAGTCGCGAGGGAAAAGTGATAATTCAGTCAGAACAGTAATCTTGTGCTAAACTCTTGCTGTGGTTTCTGGAGTTTGTCAGAACACTTCACAACAGCTATTTGCACCCTTTGTAGGGATGTGTTTTATGTGTTTCAACATTTGTTAATGGAATACGTGATGTTTGGATTGAATTAAAACCATTCAGCCTCCCCTGCAGCAGCTGCCACGGTCTCTACCTGGTCCTTGCTGGGTGGTGCTGGCGATTATCCACTTGACAAGGCAGCATCTCATCAGTGATTTGCGGGAAAACCGGGGTCTCTGCCACTTTGAGTCCTCGGTCTGTCCCCCTGGGCCGGGGTCTTTGCCATTGGCATCAGGGATCAAATCACCATCCACTGCCTTCTTCTCTGCCTGAAGAAGAGAGACTGGGGGTGACTTTAATGCTCTAGCCATACTTTACAGAAGCAAAATGAAACCAAACTATTCTATCAAATTTTTTGCAATGCTACATCTCCAAATGATTCAGTTGGTTTTTAATTTAAGATTGCTCTAGAATGTGATTGCTGATTTCCCAACATCACCTGCCTCAAAGGGAGGCTGGGAAATGTGCTAAGCAGCAGGTAATTATCTGGGTCCCGGCTCTGAAATGCAGCTGCCTAAAGCCATTTAGACCTCAACATCTGATTTTTTTTTTTTTTTTTTTTTTTTGCAAAAAACTATTTTTTGTTTTTTTATGGCTTATGTTTTATTAGAGAAGAAAAGTTGCACATAAGGAAATCAGAGTAGCACACTACAGTGACTAAAACAAATAACAGAAGGAAGAGTTGCTTAGCAGCAAATATTTAAATGAACTGACATATTATATTAAAATACATTTGCAATCTGATAATTTGAATCGATTTTGCAGAGATTAAAACAAGGGAGCTGAACTCAGTATCTTTATGTGGCATTAATTCAAAAGAAATGCAGTCTATAAGTGCCTTATGAGGATAATAGAACTAATTCATTTATAGAATATCAAATTTAGTTCAAATTCAGTTTAATCCAAATACAGTCATACACATAAATATATATCCTGCATAAGATTTTGCATATCATCATCATTCTTAACTATAGAATAAAGTCATTCTATCACCGGTTTCATATTTGGGGGAAAAAAAGTTATAAATAAATAAATAAATATAAACCTGGATTGGGGAAAACCTCAGTGGTTTTTATGTAACATTTTTTATGTTTGTGTTGATTTTTCAATGACACAAAAGGCTGAATCCATATAAGGTTTTAAAGACATGATTAAATGGAGACAAACATATCAGTTCGCAAGCTGCCAATTGCATAAAACAAGAGTTGACTAAGGAACTCACCGTTAGTGTCACGTTAAGCATTAATGAGCCTAATGATATTCAAATACCAAACAACCCAACTGATGGAACAACACTGTTAATATCTTTCATACATATATGTTCCTCTTTTAGTATAGATTCCAATTTAGCAGAGATTATTACAAATGTCTTCATGGTTTGAGGTTTTACTTTGACCAATCAAAGTGGACAGTTTATAACATAAATTTAACAGCTAGATGTTATAACATAATTGCTATTTAAATTATGTTATGCTATTTAAAAGGCACATGACTCATTTTTATCCCAAATTGAATGTAGAGACAAAACAGCATCCAAAGTGCCGCTCAATAATTTGCATCAATAAAAGATCAAAGTTGCAGCTGCAATGCTGAGGTGCATAACCACTGTGACTTTATTGACAATGACTAAATACTACCTGAACCCTCCACATGAAAGGTAAACGGCGTGCATACGAGCCTTCATTGCAGTCACACGAATACTCTTAAAATGCATGAAGTGGAAAGGGAAGCCTCATACATTACATTTCCCTTAAAATATGTATTTTCTGCATGCACTTTCCTGAAAGCTTTGGTTTAAATTAGAAAAAGGTTATTTTCAAACAAACATGAAGATTTGTTTTGCATGGTGAGATCCTCCATGTGTTCATCTGAAGGGTTATGAACTCAGTGGGAAACCGCTCACCGCTGATCTTCACATATGGTACAGTAGGCTTTTGGCCACTCAGAGCTTCTGTCACAAGCTCTGTCCCCGTATGCAGACTTGTAGCCTCTCATGTAACGGCAGCAAATAAATGTAGGTTTTTGTATCCGTCATTTATCAATTTAAATCATATGCTCATACAATTTGCACCAAAACATGTTATTTGCCTCTGAATTAAATGTCACATGCACACTTTTCTTTATGCATCTTAAATTTCAGGCACTTTACTGTAAGTTGATACTTAAATGTAGTTTCCATCATAAAGAATTTAACCCTTTAAGCTGCATATTAGAATTTGTGTCCCTTTCAAATAAATTCAGTGTATTAAATCTCCAAGTGATAAATCAAAAACGTACACAGGGTTCTCAAGAATAATGAATATATTCATCCACATGCTGGTTGCACCTTTGAAAAGTGAGAAATGCCTTCTGTACCTGCATTGTGACTGGATTTCAGAATCTTCTTTGAAGAAAAGTCGCTTACAGCTGTCCTCCTCCTCCTGTTCTCCTCCTTACGACCCTCACTGAACTGCGGCAGCAGCTCCCTCAGACAGACAGTGGATATTTAAAGGAGGAGCGGAGCTGCTCACGTCAAGTTGAGGATCAGCACCATAAAGTGTGACAGTCATACGGTGAAGTGACAGCATGAAGACAGATGTTCCTGCTGGTGTTCAGCACAGAACGAATGGCTCTCAACAAGAACAAAGCAGGGGAGACTACAAAGTGTGGGTCAGGTGTTTATATCGTGACAGATGTTGTTATTTATAGTCGGATCATAACCTATATGTGGATCTAGACTCAGACAGTAGGCCTCTCTGAGGAAATTAAAAAAGATGTCTGTGTATCCTGTCAACATTAGATAACAAATTTCTGTCTGCTCTAAGAGTTTGTTATGATGGACAATTTATTTTTTGTTTTAAGAAGAAGGACAACAATGTGATAGGATTCTTCCTTACTCAAAAGAATGTCCCTCAGTTTCTCAACACATATTTAAGTCTAGATTACTGAAATGTATAGAAAATTAAGGATTTAGGATTTATTATGAAAGACTAAAAAAGCAGCAGTTTTCTGCTTCTTGTCTTGTTTTTACCAATATCGTTTATTGTACCGTCTCTAATGAAATAGAAAGAGTGCTGTTTATTGGTTGTTTCTGCCACATTTTCTTTCACAAACCATATATTTCATAGTATCAGTATATCAAATCAGAATTAGATTTTTATCATAATAGCATGCTTCTCTATATTTTTTGTGACTTTTTTGTTTCAGTTTCTCCCTAAATGGCATTTTTACATGCTTTTCTTTTAACTCTTTTGCAATTTACCTTGCTGTAGTTAAATCTATTTTGAAATGTATAAATATGTAAAAGAGGATAAAGTAAAGTGAGCTGAAAGGGAACGATACAGCTGACAGTTGCCTAGAATTGATGATTTCACAGTGAATTTGGTTAAAAATACTTTACACAATGTCCACCTAAAAATGAAGCATTGATAGCAAAGTCTGTTCCTTGACTTTGAGTTTATAAAGTAGAGATTTATATAATTTCCAATGAGGAGGAGGAAGTAGGACAAATGTCTGAGTGCAGCAGCTTGAAGACAAATTGTCCCTACAGAGAAAATTAAAGGTGCTCTGAAGCAAGCCCGCACTGTTGCCGTTAATTCAGCACAGAGATGAATGATTGAAAACAAATACTCTTTCTACATTAAGTTAGACAGCACAATTTTTGCGCTATTATGGCCAAAACTTTAGAGCGAAATTATGAGTGGTTGGATTTCGATGTAAAAAAAGGCAAAAAAAATTATTAAAACACACAACAATTTTAAGTGTCGAAACTGTGACAAAAACAAGCATGAAAAAAATACAGAGATGTAAAAATCTAGCTGAGAAACAAACAGAAACCAGGAGCCTAACTTGCAGAAAAACAGGTAAAGGCCATGAGAATAATGAGCAAGCACAGATGGGCTGCATTATCTAATTGCATAGTGCTGAAAAAATAAATAAAAATTAAGTAATCTGAGCAGAGATAGAAATACAAAAGAACCTCAAAAAATAACTACAATTTAAAAGATGAACATTAAACATGCAAAGTACATTACAATAAAATAGGAAGCTAAAGAATGAATAACTAAGAAAACTCCAGTTAATATGTTTGGAAGTTAACTCAAGATTGCAAGACCTAATAACAAAGAGCACAATAGACTAAATAAAATCAAGGATATTGTCAAGACATCCTCAAAATAACAGAAAATGCAAAACACCTATAAATCATGGCAGATCAACCTGCCTCTGAATTAATGTCTGTTACTGTCTTTAAAGAAAACTCTAAATCATGTCACACACTTTGCATCAAACTGACAAGACCAAACCAAAAATACTGCATAACTGCACCATGTATATTTATTGCTCTGAACTTCCATATCAGTGTTTTTTTGTTTGTTTTTTGCACCACGCCGTTTTTCTCCCACACTGTTTACATTTGATCACTGCTGCACTTTAAGAAATGAAAATGTCATGAGAGCTGTACAAATCTAAATTTTATTTCCACTGTCCTGGATTTCCCTTTTGGTACCTCTTCAGATCTCTGATCTTCTGGCCCAGACCGTTTTGCACCTCCTGAACACCGGCTTTGGCTTTGTCCTCTAGATTATCCTGCCGTCCCTCGTACGCTCAGATCTGATCTCCTACCAGTTCAGCAGTCTTTAAGACTTCAATGTCTAAAAATCTCTGGGCAGCATTTGGCGCGTCTTGTTGGCAGCCAACTGGCTGGAATCTACCTCATTCTCTGGGAACAGACTGAACTAGATTAGTGATTCACATGTTCATAATCTTTAAGTTTAACGTGGTCACTAACCTGTGTTCTATTCCTGCAGAGGTTCCTGCCTTAGACGCCCTAGCTGTTCCCTGCAGATCCGTTGTTTTAAATAAACGCTTTTTGAGATATCATACTGTGTTTTTGTCTGAATACTGGGTTCTCTGTTCCGAGCTTTGACATCGCTTGCATGTGTCTGTGCATTTAAAAGCCACTAACAGGGTCGAAATCTGGTAAAATGTTACAAGATCTTTCTGAATTTAAGTTTTATCACAATATGCCTTTTCTTATGGCAAATCACAGATAGATGGGATCCTTTAATCTCTCTCTACAGTACTGGTTTGTTAGGTCTAGTTACTACACTTAGGCGCACTGAAAGACAGTCACCATATAAATCTTAACTTTATTAACTCAAAATTGACGTGACGATTATTGTTAAGCTATCCTGCAAATATATTTTTGCAAAATAAGCATTCACCATTGTCAAAATGAATGTGGTTATATTTCTTAATACACTGTTAATTGTATTAATTACACTGTCCATTTGTACCATAGATGTCAAGCTGCATTTAGTTTATTTTCTGTTTATTGGCAAGAAAATAAGTTCTTTAATAACATCTCCGGCACCATTCCCCACAGTCAGAGACTTGTTTAAACTTAATATCGTCACGCTGTGCGTCCTTGTGCGTCCTACAGTTCCCTCTCTCTCCAGCAGCAGCAGGTTATTTTTAGCCTCCAGTTTCCCAGGTGTCTTCCACACCAGCTCTGGGTTTAATTCACGGGACGTATTCAGAACAGATGTGCTCTGTGAACATGTGTTTGTTTGGGTTTAAAGATTATTTTCTTTTATTTCAATGCACTCATAGATGTCTTATTTTTCTCTGAGCTGACATGCATGGCTGCACTTGCACATATTAAAATTTGTCATGATTGTTGCTCGAAGTTTTTTTTTATCAGAGTACATTTATTCATTTCAGTTAGTAAAACACAGATATAATTGTATTTTTTGCTTTTATTCTATTCATACTGCTTTATTAAATTTTGAATAGGAACTTCGATGCTTTAAACTGCAGAATCTTTTGCTCTTAAGTAATTACACTAAATAAAAGTCAAAAGGGTTTTTATTTTTCCTGGTCACACTTATTCAGTCCTTTACAATTTAGTTTATAGTCTGTATTGCATAGACTAGATCTTAATTGTTGTTTTGATTTTCATTGTTGTCATTGTTGTAAAACCTAAAATAGCACTCTCTTTTTGCAGTGTATGGTTACTACATTTTTTTTTAGGTTAATCTTAATTTAATTCTTTTATTTAAACCAAAGGGCAATACATTTCCATCTTCCCTTGTTGCCCCCCTTTTAGATTTTCCCCCCATGAGGCTGATAAAAACTATAAAACAGGACCACTTGTAATTGTTTAATTAACTTCACAGCTCTGCTCTATTCCCTGTTTTCATTATATTTGAAAATGTTGCTCTGGTCATTAATGTTTGGCAGCACTGTGGGTTCATTAGGTTAATCACACTGCTTGCCATTATTTCACTCCACTTCCTGTAAATCCACAGAGCACACTTGGGAGACTAGATAAAACTTTTATATCTTACTGCCTGTCTCTTCTTTCCAGTCACTGCACATCATAACTAATGCAACACAGACTGCATATGCGACCTGATTTTCTGCAGGATTTCTGCAATCTGTCTATCAGGTTGGTCACGTTAGAATAAGCACACAGGATCTGAATGTTTTGTTCTTTAAAAAACATAAAAAAAAGCTTCAAAATGAACCACAAAAAATATCTATTGGTGCTCCTAAGGAGAAGGCATTTTTTGGAGATGATAATTCCAATATTTTTTAGCCCCTCCCTTCAAACAGAAAGAGAGTCTGATGTTTCATTTCTTAAATATGAATTTCAACAGTATGAGAACAACATTTCCTCTACTTCTGCTCATTTGTAAATAGTTTTTTGGTGTTTAATTTTCTTCATCGCGACCTGCTTTTCTGTTTGGAATATAAATCATCCATCTGTGTCCAAAAAAATGAAAATTGCACAATTTAATCGTATGTAGAAATAACTAACCATCTAAGAGAACGATTTACACTTTTAAACCCTGGGACTGACCAAGTTAAAAGCATGTTAATTTACAGGAATGATTCCAAAATTTGGGCATTTATTCCATCGATCCATCATCTCCCACTTATTCCATCAGGGTTGTGGCTGGGCTGAAGCCTATCTCTGGCAGTCTATGGGCGAAAGGCAGGCTATACCTTGGACATATCATCAATCTGTCACAGTTTAACACAGGGACACACAACCATGCACACACATCCACACACCTAAGGAGAATTTAGAGAAGTCAATTAACCTAACAGTCATGTTAGGTGTATCCAGAGAGAACCCATGCATGCACAGGGAGAACATGTAAACTCCATGCAGAAAGACCCCGGGCCGGGAATCAAACCCGGAACCTTCTTGCTGCAAGGCAACAAAGCTACAAACTTTGCAGGCCTGGGCATTTGTTTAAATTCAAAAATTTAAGTTTGATAAAAAAAAAAAGGGTTCCAGCAGGCAAAAACCTTTAACAAACAAAGTAACTGCAGAGACAAACATGTCTGACCCCTCACTAATTGACACACATATTGATCAGACCATAAGGTCACAATGGGGATAAACAAAGCTCAACAAACAGTTGCACTGTATAGTGAAGTTTAATAAAAGCAATATCCTACAAGAAAAAAAAAATACAAAATATTAAAAATTAAATATGAACTCAGAACACAAACTATACCAACTACTTAAACATAAGTAGTAGGAGCTGGTGGTACAGTTCAAATAAACCTCTTTCAAAAACTTCGAAGCCTAGCAACTATTTTTCTCAGGGCAATCCTCTGTGATCATGAAATGCAACCCTTTGAGGTGTAGCCATGGTTTTCGAGATCACAGTTCAAATTAGGCAAGACAAAGCATGGTGTGATATCAAAAAGGTAAAATAAGATTGAATATAAAGTTTTCCCTTGACAGATCAGTTTCTTGGATGTGAACCGACTCAGCATAAGACCTCACACCTCCAGGTGTCTCATTTACTGTAAAAGCTTTGCTTAGGATCCACACTCAAAGTTTACACAGCCAAAAATCCAAAAATGCCCCCCCAAAATTTAGATTTAGAAAATCATGTCATTATTATTTATATTCAATCTAAAATTATTTTATCAATCCCAAAGGGAAATTTGATGTTGGAATAACTCATTGGCTATTTTTATTTAGTTGTTGTAGAATGTGATAGCAGTAGGCAGGAAGGATATTCATTGGACCCTAAAATATCCTTTGGGTTAGCATCCTGTTAATGTTTTTGCAACAGATCTGGTCCATAGACACTAATATATAGCAGTGTCTATTATCTAAACTTTCTTGCCGCTAGGTTAAGAAGAGAGGAGACTTTACAAACATCTCAACCAATCAGAATTGGGCTGGAAGACGTTTGGACAAGGTTCAACAGATCCATAAAAGTAAAATGACTTACTGTATTACTGCAAAGTCTTTTAAGTGAACCCACGAGTGGAA
Organism: Cyprinodon variegatus; assembly: GCF_000732505.1. NCBI lineage: Eukaryota > Metazoa > Chordata > Actinopteri > Cyprinodontiformes > Cyprinodontidae > Cyprinodon > Cyprinodon variegatus. The sequence continues at coordinate 688,226 of NW_015150843.1, forward strand.
AGTAAAGAAATTCAACATTTCAATTTAAACTCTGAATTGCAAGCCTTTAAAGAGTGATTATATACACTTTGAAGTCTTGCAAATCAGAGTTTAAAATTATCTAATTACCGGTTATATTTAACACTTTTTACTATATCTCTGAATTAAAGAAAGGTGATATGAACATACTTATCTGATTATCTGAAGGTAATCAGATAACACTTTTAACAAGTGTAAATGTTGTCAATTGATAGTAACACAAAAATGTTTAATATTTGCTTTAAAAAGTTGTTTTGCTTTTATAAAATTCCATTTTATATGTTTATTATAATCTCTTGCTTAACTACATATATGTATGACAAATATTTTTACTTTCTTCACTCACAGAAAGCTTGCTGCATCTCTTGCAACAAATACGTTTAGACTTTAGTCTGAACACTAGAGGTCACTATAGTGTGCAGACAAAGGGGTTGTGATTCAGCAAATACTTAAAGGATCCTACTTTTGGATAGACATGTGTGAGTTAAATTAACAAATACAAATCCTAAACTGAAGAACTTTCAAGGACTTAAAATATATTAAAACTAAATAGAAATGTATACTTTCCATAGAGTTCCTGTTTACCAGCATAAAAAATGTTTTGATACAGATAGTGAAATTGGAGGCCCTTAAAGATCTGACTTGTACCATCAGATCGTAGCTGTTTACACAGCAATCAAACAATGATGCAGTAACACTGCCAATTCCTTTAAATCTTACATTTTAAACCCTTTTAAACATTTTAAGTTTATTAATGCTGAAACCATTAATTCAAATATAAACAAATTCTAGTTTCTGATTTATGTTCTCTGTCCAAATTAAAGCATCTATGGATGGATGGGGTCCATAGGCATAGTTTTCTTAACATAGGGCCAATTCTGCCTCTAAGAACAATTTGATAAATCTAAAGAGCCACATATAAATCTATTCAAAGCAACATTATCGTTTCATCACAAACCACACAACAAAACAGAGTTGAAGTTTTGTCAAAAGCTGTTTATCAACAGTTCTTTCAGGCTGGAAAATTTCCTGCAAAACAAATCCTTCAGAAAAGAGTCCAAAAATCCAGGATGATTGTTAATTTAGTCTCAAATCATCACACAAGTATGAAGTAAATAAATATTATCAGAGGTTTGTTTACAGAGCCTGATGTAACATCCTATACCTCTCATAAGCTGTATGGGTCTCTTACAGCTTGCTTCATTACAAACTCTACTTACTTAATTGATTTTATACAACAGCCTGAACAAATATATTCCACTTGACATTTAATGTCTTCTATAATATCACCACTAGCAACTAGAACCTTAAACTATGTCACATTATAGTCACAAACTTATCTGGATTCAATTAGGTTTTAATGTGATACACCAACATGAAGCTAATATAAAGTGAAATGGAGCACATATGATTCATTAATTAGACTTTTTACAGCTAAAGTTTTGAAAAGTGTGATGTGCATTTGCAGTATGTGTTTGACAGAACTGCCTTTTCCTCCAACTACAGCTGTATTTTTTTAAACGGGATTTCTCTGATAGTTTTGCACATGTAGCTACTGAAAATGGTATCAAATTCTCTTTGTAAAGTGCCTGAGGGTCTGTCAAATTAGACGTGGAGTGTTTGTGAACATCGGCTTTAAAGCTGTACCAACATGTTGGGTTTTGATCTCAACTTTAATCCATATTATAACATAAGTATGTCATTGTAAACCAGTCTATATATGTGGTGTTAATATGCTGCCTGTGTCACATTCTCATGTGTATTTATGATTACCCTGAGTCCTCTAATGATCTCTGTCCAACAATGGCTTGTTAGAAGGCAACAGGAATAAAAGTTGTCAACAAATTCCCCCACCTGAGGTATGAATCCCTGCAGCTCCTCTGGAGTGACCAAGTTACTCCTGACTGCTGCGGTTCTCATGATGTTTTTTTTCCAAAAACCTCTGAGACACTCACAGAACAGCTGGATTAATGCTATGTAATAATAATGCGTTATGTAATAATGTTATGTAATAATACCTTTTTTATTCAAGAGAGTTGGTTGAACTAATTTTAATTAGGGGGATCAGAGTAAATGAGTGGAGCACAAACACATGACAACCATTCTTTAGATTTCGGTTTGTGAAACATTATTTCTCTTTACAATTTTATTCAGATTTCATTTAGTTTATGACATAAACATTAAACAAAAACACTTTGAGTTGCAAATGACAAAATGTTGGGAGTTTTAAAGGGCAAAATTTCTGCTTTGTTTACAACGTCTGTAAAGTTCTTCAAAATGAAATTGTGCAACTGTAATGTTTTCTCATTTGTGTCCACAATAGAATCCACACAGGAAAGCATGATTTCATGCAGGATGTCTCTTCTCTTCCCCTCTAGAGTGTTCTTCCTGCAGTTTTTCCCATGCCATTGTTAACAGTTTTAATGATTTTGTTTACTTTTAGCCGAAGAAGGAGCGGGGTTTCATAAAAAGATACAGGAAACCTGACCTTCAACACCCAACGTAGATCTGCTTATGCTTTTTTATATTACTCACTAATTCAAATAACACAGACACACACACCTCATAATGTACAGTTTAGCATTTTTGTGGGTTATAGGGTTCGGTGAAGCAGGAATTTTTGCTCAGCCTTCAGTGATCAAACGAGCCAAGAAAAGAATATCTAAGGCCCGCCTCAACTTCCTGACCATGTGACGTCTGAGTTGGGGGAAAGAGGGGGGCACTGAGATCCCCTCTCTATCTGTTGCTGTGATTGAGGCTACTTATCCACCGCCCACTTTATTTTCCCAGTAGTCAACAGGAAGGCTGCAGGCCAGACAGAGTGGTCGCAGTCTGCAGGAGAGGAGGAACGACCAGGTTCCAGCTGCACACTCAGAACAAAGGAGCACAGTAAAGCCGAAGGAATGAGTAATAACCAGCAAGAAGTGAAGAAAGTCCAGACGATATATCTACAAAACTTGGAAAGACTTAACAAAGGACAAAGGTCTGATAAAAAGGGCTGGAACTCCAAAGAAGATTTTGCTATTCAAGCAACAATGGAAAAGATCCGACCTTCTCCCATAGCAGGACAAGTTGCCAAAAGTTCAGCTAACAGAATCAGTAGAGATCTGACTTGCTCCATATGCTTAGATCTTTTCAAACAACCTGTTTCCCTGCCATGTGATCACACTTTCTGTCAGGGCTGCATTGATGGGTACTGGACAGGGCCACGGGGCTCTGGACAGGGGGGCACAGGCTCCTGTCCTCAATGCAGGAAGATGTACTCAGGGAAGAGCTACCGACCCAACCGCATCGTGGCCAACATTGTGGAGAGTTACTGTCATGGATTGGAGGAGAGCAGGAGTGAAGGATGCCTGACCGATGGAGGATGCGCAGAAAGGGCTCCTGCTCCTGCTCCAGCCCCACGCTGCATAAGACACAGGGAGGAATTGAAGCTTTACTGCGAGGAAGACCAGGAGCTGGTGTGTTTGGTGTGTGGCTTGTCTCAGGAACACAGAAATCACACTATGATATGTGTTCAGGAGGCTGAGCAGAAATACAGGGTGAGTTTGGTTACCTGCCTATCTGCAGGAGACAATTTAGCTTAATATATTTTTCAAGTTTTCTGATTTAGCATGCTGAATTGCCTTGCAACTGAAATGTGCTGTATAAATAAACTTGGCTTGCTTTGCCTGGTAAGGTAAGGAGTCAGGAATATAAGTAATCAATTTGGTTGCAAATAGTGTAGTTTCTTTTCACTCAGGTTTGCAGGGTGGATTTATCAGATGTTGTTTTCCACAAAAGCCATTCAAAGTTGTGAAATTGTGTTTGCAGTGAGTCACAGTTCAGTTATTTTGTGTTTCTGCTCTAAACAGGGATTTCTTAACAGCTCAATGGATTCCTTAAAAGCTGAGCTGAACACAGCGCTGCAGTGTGACAAGGAGGCTGAGGAAGAAGTCAAAAAGCTCAAGGTGGGATTAAACACATCTATCAAGAAATACTTTAAATACTTACAGCATTATGAATTCTGAAGTGTTTATTTCCTCCAGTGTCCCCTGCCCTGGGCCAGCATTGGGTGGCCAGTGTGCGATCAGTTTATTTTAAGCATCTAAAAAAAAAACTATATAAACATGCAATATAAAATCTCAAATTGCCTCTCAAAGCTTCTGTTCTCCGTGTAGATCATTCCAATGTAAGTTTGTCCAAGTAACCCCTCAAAGTGTTTGCCTTTCTGTTTTCACTAAAAACACCCTTTTAGTTTGGCACTAAATTCCCTTTCAGTTTGACACTAATAGGTTGTGTCAAAACGTCCGCCCTAACCCCACAATCACTATACAGAATGGGACAATATGGTGAACTCAGTTAACTGATTGTGCAGAAAAATGATCACTACTTTTGGCTCCCCATTGGACTCAAGGCTTCCTGTCTGGGACATCTTTGTCTCTCACCCCCCCAAAACAAATTCCACGATTCTTTGTGAGAAGAACTGTTGCAAAGCATTCTGGTATACATCTTCTCACCTTGTGACCAACAATGTACACTACTTTTCAATGTTTAATGTGGTAAATTTCAAGTCCACTACTTTTTCATCCACTAGACGCTCATACAAAAAGATCCACCCTAACCACTAGATTCCTCAATCACTATATAGGGCGGGGACTATATAGTGGACTTTATATTGAAGTCAGTAACTTGACCATTCAGACAGATGATCATTATCTTTTGCTCCCCGGTCACGTAACTCCGCCTCCACCACGTTGTGCCTGCGCCATCTTTGTTGTGACAGCAAATCCCATAATGCTTTGCACGGACAGCTCTCTGCGGAAAGAATTCCGGGATATACAATATCTTGTCATCTAATGACCATGGATGATCACTACTTTTTAAGGTGCATTGTGGAAGGTTTCGAGTCCACTACTTTTTCATCCACTAAACATTCGGACATTCATTAAAAATGGCGTAACCACTACATAGTGCCCTAAATAGTGATTATTTGGACATTTGGACACAGCCATAGTCTCCAAAATTGATGCTAATGCAATATTAGAAGCTAACATGTTTTCAGTCGCTCTTTTGTTTTTGTATTTAAAGATGATTGTTTGTGTTAGTAAAATACTATGGATTTGGATAAAATGCTTCTTTGATGCTTATATAAGACCAAGTGCTGTCAGTCAACTTTTCAGAAGTCTTTTTTTTAGCTGTTAAGGAAAGTTCTAAGTTTACACCTTGAATCTTTCTCTCTCCAGTTCTTTTCCTGAGAAGAAATCACTCAGGACAAACTCTTTAAATAACACTTCATAATGTATATGTATTAAATAACCATGAGACAAGACAACAGATTTTGACAGAAATTGTAATCTTACTCAGATCAGAGTGCTTAGAGTTACAAAAGGCAGCTCTTACCACCCGTGAAGTGACACTCCAGTATGCCACATCATCACATCATTACATCATATACGTTTGCAGATGAGGAGACATCCATGGCTCAAGTTTTATCAAAATATTACACCTTGTTCTTAGATCAAGGACACTGCTCTCATTAAATTCCCAGATCTTTGCCACGTGCATAATGAAGATGGCCTTTTGACCTTTGTCCTAATTAGATTAACTACTTGGGAAAACATTAGTTATGACACACAACATGCAGGCATTAGGGTGTAACAGACTCATACATCATTATTGGTAATAATTGTAACATAGCCAATGGGCTATATTAGTTGTTTCAAAGATTTTATATCTTTTCCAAATGAAATGTGTTTTTCAGAAACAATCATCTCATTTTTGTGTATTTCTAAAAATGTTTTTCATAGAAACTTCATAGTTTGTTGACAGTTTGTAAAGTGTTTCCCACCCACATCCATTGCCTCTAACCCCAGGAGCACACTGCCGATCTGAAGCAGCGCATTGAGGCACAGTTCAGTGACCTCCACCAGTTCCTGTACCAGGAGGAAAAGCTGCTACAGGTAAAGCTGAAGACGGAGGAGCGCAGGGAGCTGATCCGCCTGGATGAGCACAAGGCGCTGCTGTGTGTGGAGATCTCCCGTCTGCAGAGGGCCGTCCATGAGATAGAGGACAAACTCAAAGAGCAGGACGCTTACACTCTGCTCCGTGTAAGTTCAGCTCTGTGAAAAATGAGTGTAGATCAACTCATCTGGAAGTTATTACCAGAATGATGAGTTAGCAGTGAGGATGATTATTGAGAAAAAATGTTGAGCAAAGGTTTTTTAAATCTGTTTTTGCGGAGGAGGTGGAACCAGAAGGAATTCCATTTAGCCAGAAGATGTCACATATTTAACAGACTCTAACATTTACAGATTTTACTTACGCCTTATAGATATTCTATGATATCAAAACGAAACCATTTGGTAATGTCAGCAATATGGTTGGAACATTTAAAAACAAAAGACTCCATCTCTCAGGGAATTAAGACAGGATGCAGACAAGTAATCTTGCTCCTTCATCTGGAGAAGTTAAGCTCAGGCACTTTGCCACATTATCTCTGGCTTCAGCTGCGGGACTTTCCCGGGGCCACAGAGAGATCCCGCAGGGTGGGACAGCATGAGCCCAGACGTTGATGTAATGTGGAAAAAGGATTTCTCCTTATTCAAATCCAACAAACTAATTATCGTTCTCTGTGTGTGTGTCTCTTCCTGTGTTTATTCCTGCCTATCGTGTTAGAGCATCAAAGCCCTGCTCCAGAGGTGAGTGTGAGAAATCTTAGGGTATGATTTCCTTTGGAAAGATGTGTTCTCATTTCCCTTCATCATTTGATGTTGTTGGCAGACCTTCTGTCAAGTTTGAGAAACCAACCTTGACTCCACCGAGTTTATGTGAGGGCCGCTTTGCGGGGCCTCTGCAGTACAGAGTTTGGAAATCTATGAAGGGCAGCCTTTACCCAGGTAATAATTTAACACTTTGACTCCTTAAATACTGAGGTCCACATATATCAGTCTTAAAAAGCTAAACTAACACTGTCTTTAAAAGTATTTATATCTCTTATGCTTTCTTTAGATTACAACAATGAGCTTCAATGTTTTTATTGGTATTTTGTGTGAAAGATCAGTTCAATGAACTGATTGTAAAATTGAAGAAAAAAAAATATTTACAAACAAAAAAAATGAATGTGTGCACTCCTATTCAATTTAACCTCTGTACTCTCAAACACAGTTATCTCAAAGGCAACGTTAGTAATTTAATCTCAAGATAGATAACGCTGCCCTTTGAAGGCCTCAGATGCTTGGTCATGATGAATGTGTTGGCAGCATCATTAGAGCCTTTTACCATCTTCTCTCAGAAGTTGGATTTTCTTTGATATCCTAATGTTTCTAATGTGAAAAATAAAATATCAATGTCTAAAATTCTAATTAGAAAGTCAGAACTTACAAAAGATATAACTTACCGAGTTTAGCATCCAGAATATATGTAAGAAGTATGTAATTGGGTTCAAATGGGCTTATGATTGAAAGGGTTAAAGATAGAGAAATCTTACAATATTAACTGTAAATATTTTCTTTTGGTGAAAATGTGAAATAAGGGGAAATACTGTGTTTCCAAGATAGGAAATTTGAGTTATGGGTGTGACGGCATTCCTAGCTCCAACTTCTGAGACAAATTAGACACAGCATTAGAGTAGATGGAAAGCTGGACAGCTATTGTAGAGGAAAACCTGCCAAATGGCTGTAGTTGCAGTCCACATGCATGACACTAGCTCTAAACATTCGGTCAGGCAAACGAAAAGTTTAAATCAAAGAAGACCCAAACGAGAAATTACCCAGTCATATTACAGTCCCACATTAAATAGAACATTTATGGCAAGACATGAACAATTCTATTCACAGTTGGTCCCCATCCAGCTAGTCTGACAATTACATGCCACACTTTTCAGATTTCCCTTTTCCTTTTGCTTCCAAATTCTGCTCTATTATGTTTTTATATATTATATAAAATTCTAAACGCATCACATTAAAGTTTGTTGTAGCCTGACAAGATTTGACAAGGTTCTAAATAAAAAAAATCTCCTTCTGCTTAGTTCCAGCAGCTATTACGTTTAACTCCAGTACTGCCAACCCGTGGCTCAGCCTGAGTTCCTCCCTCACCTGTGTCCGATACCAGACGTTCAACTATACTGTGAAGGACAACCCCAACAGGTTCAACGCCGCTCTGTCTCTGCTCGCAAGTCAGGGCTTCACTCACGGGCGCCACTACTGGGAGATTGAGGTCTACAGCAGCACCGTGTGGACGGTGGGGGTAGCCCGGGAGTCGGTTCCCAGAAAAGGAGTCATCAAGGCACTCCCAGCTAACGGATTCTGGACTCTCACTCTCTCATATGGTGTTAGGTACATGGCCGGCACATCCCCTCCGACTGTCCTCTCCCTGGAAGAGCCACTGGCCCGGATTGGCGTCTACCTGGATTACAAGCGGGGCCTGGTGTCCTTTTACAATGCAGAGAGCATGACCCATCTCTACACGTTCAGAGAGACCTTCACTGAGACTCTGTACCCGTACTTTAACCTCGGCTTTCTGGATAAAGTCCATGAAAATGAGCCTCTCAAAGTTTTCTTACCAAAGATCTAAACACAGAAGAGTAAGCAAGCAAGCAGGTCTAAAGTTAAACATAAGAAAAATGGTTTCTAAGGGTTTACAACAATGTGCAAAGTCATGAGCCAAAGCTTGTTTATTCATATTTGTTTCCAGGAAGACTGACTTTCTTGAAAACCTTTAAAGTGCTGCTCACATTCTTTTGGCTTTTCTCAATTATTTCGTTAAACTTAAGAAATGCCATTAAAAACAACAGTTTATAGTAATTCAGCATCAGTAACATGTAAAGTTGTTGATCGACTAAAAGGTGATGCACAGCTGAGTATGAGTCAAGATTTTTTTTTCCAGATTTAAGAAACTTTGTATTGATTAATGGTTGCTAATTAAGCAAATATGGATCAATCATCAATTGTCTTATTTGTACATAAAATAAAAAAATAGATAGCCAAAGCCTAAACGAAAAGATCTCCAGAATTCTAACAAACTAATGATCAAAGACAAGTGTAATAAGCAGGTTTGGCTCCTTAGAACAGTTTGGCTCCTTAGAACATTATTTATTTAATTCAGGTGTGGATTTAAACTGTATATATAATTTGTTTTATATTATAAAAAACAAAAGCTTTGCAATTTCCATTGTGTATCCAAAAATACAGTTAGTCATATATGGTGTATCCTAAGTAGCATTTTGGGAAACATATGGTTTAGTGTATACTTTATGTTGGTGGCATGCACTTGCGACCCAACTGTTGAAAAACGCTAGCTATTGGAAGCCATCTTGGAAAACCAAGAATGGATGCTTAAAGTGCCAGTTTGGAAACCAACGCCTGGGCTAAATTGCCCTCTTGGAAGCCAAAACAGTGCTAAACTGCACCCTCGAGAGCTAAAGCACCCTCTTGGAGCTAGAAACGCATACAAAATTGCCCACTTGAGAGCTAATATCTGTGTTTAAGCATTCCCTTGGAAGCCAAAACAAGTGCTAAAGTCTGTTCTCAGAAGCCTAAACGTGTTCTAAAGTGACCTCTCGAGCACAAAAATGTCTGCTAAAGTGCCCTCTTGGAAGCAAAAAAACATGGTGAAGTGCTCCCTTGGAAGCCAAAACCCGCGCTGAAGTTCCTTCTTGGGACCAAAAATTTGTGCTAAAGTGATTTCTCTGGAACCAAAACGCATGCTCCCTACTTGGAAGCCAAAATGTGTGCACTGTCGGAAGCCAAAAACGCATGCTAAAATGCCCTCTCGGGAGCCAAAATGCACACTAAATTGCTGTTTGGAAAGCACACATGCTTAAGTGCTAAAGAGTCAAAATGTTTGCTAAAGCCGGGCATACGCTGCAATTTTTTTCAATCGTTGCATGCAGCTACAGCTCACGCTGTACGAAAACCGCAGGGTTTCTTGGTACAGTGTGGGTTCACAGCTCACAATGCATGTTTGACCCGACGTTCTGATGCGATCTACCTGCTCACACTTTACGTCTAAAAACTAAGCAACGCGATGACATGGTGCTACTCGGACTCGTCTATCCAGAAGCCAAACCAGTAGAAGAGGAATATGAAGCTCACCATAGTGACACATGCTGCCTTGGCAATTTTGTGCTGAAAACCCTAAGAAGAAAAGGCGGCAAAGTATTGGACAAAGACATGGCTGAGCAAACGTGGCTACTACGGTCTGTCAATCTTACAGAAAGAGCTCCATTTCACTCGCATCCCTGCCATGCTTCTGTGTTTTCTTCTTAGAGGAAGAAGAAGAAGAAGAGTGTTTCTGCATGCCCACTGAGTGATTAGCCCATGATGGTTGAATGAAAATCAAACATGTTTGATTTTTTCCCGACCACCCAATCAGGAATCGGTTGTGAAAGGTTGTAAAAGGCTGATCGTCCCTCATTACCCCTGTACACTACACTATGCACAATCAGGCTAAAAGTCAGGCCGATCGGAAAATTCATGCATGACTGGAAAGCAAAAAAATTTGCAGTGTAAGCCCGGCTTAAAGCTCCCTCTTGGAAGCCAAAACGTATGCTGAAGTGTCCACTTAAAGGAAAAAAAATATGCCAAAGTCCCCTCTTAGGAGCCAGAACATATGCTAAAGGACCCTCTTGGAAGCCAAACCGGGCACTAAAGTGCCCTCTTTGCACCTAAAATGTGTGCTAAAGTACCCAATTGGAAGCCAAAATGTATGCTAAAGTGTCCTATCGGGAACAAAGGCGCGGGCTAAACTGCCACCTATCTGAGGTTTATAAATATATGTGCTTTTTTTTCTGCCCTGCGCTTTAAATATCTGTGCACCGCATTGTTTTTTGTACTATGTTTTGTCTGAGAAGCTGTGCTTTAATGATGACACCATACTTGTATATTTACTTAATTGAGGTGAAATGAAAAAGTCTTTAACCTGCTAATTTGTATGGTATTTTTTAAGATTTTTTTTATTCTTTATCACTAAAAACACATACTTTTACCCTCATGACTGGCTTGGTGGTTTTAATTATACACTGTGAAGCACTTTCATCTTAACTGAAGCTAAAGGAATAACTGGTCAGGGGAAAAAAAAGTCAACAAGGGCCTGTTTACAGTTGAGGAAACACCACTTATGTTCCCACACCCTAAACAACAGCATTCAACAAAATGTAGGTATTTAAAGTTGTTTATTTAAAGTTTATTACATATATCCATTAAAAAAGTACATTTATTTTGCAATTTTATCCTCATCAATGATAAATTTTTTTGATAAAATTTCAAATATTAACCCTTTAATGTGGTCAAACCTAATGCAATTATATACCAAGGTTTATATTTTAGACAAGGTTAAAAAAAAAAAAAAACATCTTATTGGCAAATAAGAGGAGAAAGGTGTGGAGGTGGGAGAAGACTAAATGCCAAGCTTCTTATAAATTAAGCCATTTAATCCTTCTCTCAAAGTTTATAAACTTAAATTGACCTACAAAACACACACTGATTGTGATCAGACTCTCCATTTTCCAAACTGACTTCTTGCCTCCAACTACTGTAGTGTGTTCACTGATTGACCACATGATGTGCAGATCAAATATTTAAATAGAAAATATGTGCATGGAATCACCAAATCCATTTTAAAACATGTTGCTCTGTGAGTAAACAGAACTATACCTGCTGCCTAGTCAGGCTAAAAGAAGATCACAGTTTCTTTGTTTTACTTCCGTGATCAGAAATTGGTTAATTGAAGTTTGACCATGTGGGAGTGTATTTTCCCCAAATTGGATGTGTTATACTTTGCCATTTTCTCATTTCCTGTCTGATTTGTGGATTGTCCTTTAAAATGCTTCATAGATCCAACTAAATGAGACTCCAGGTAACTCAAATAGACCCCCTGATCTATCTGAACCACCAATAAGGGCTTCGCCTCTGGAGTACCAAAGGATGGTACTACTCCAAATATGGAATCTAGCTAAGAAGATGGAACCTGGTAAAATGTGTCTTTATTCTGTTGATGTTTAATATGTCTCTATACCTTGCCTTTAAATAAGTAAATGAATAAATAAGGTAAAAATGGAAATACATCAACAGAATATTTTTCAAACCTATACTTCGGTTTTCCTTTTTTTTCCACTTTACTATAAAGACAATCTCTAGTTGATATTTTTCTTAATCATTTCATGTGAATCAATAACTAATTTCATAAAAAAAAAAAAAAAAAAAATCATTTGTGTAACCCATTCAGTCAAGCCGGAGCCTCCTCCTCACTTATCGCCATCTTTGTTAAATTTTTAGCTTAAACTGTTTTCCTGTTTCTGTGCGCTGCAAAAATGAAGCAACACAGAAGAAAGTTATCTCAGCCACTTTTTAAAATGGGAAAGACAATAAACCATACAGATTAGTAAGGGAGATTTGTGTTGATATTCATAAATCAGGTAATAGCTACAAAAAAAGGTAACTCACTAGCAGGTGCATGTGTTTACAGTGAGAAAAAAACTGTGAACAAGTATAAGAAAACTGAAAGGGTGGCAAACAACAAACAAAATGATCCCCAAGTCTCCGCAGGAACGCTTTATTTAGAAAATGTTGTGTTCACATCATTAGGGCATCATTTATTTAAGATGCCATTACAATGAACGTTATACACTGGAAACATCCTGCAGAGCATTTATACTGATTGTTGATCAGAATTAGCCATTTCCAGCTATATTTCTTTTTTTAACTGCAGACCTCATAAAAACTTTTTAGAAGTATTTGCTTGTTTGCAATCAACACATGTAAAATTCTGGAATTGCATTCCTTTCTAAAGCTTCACGTCTCCTTTTTAACTTGCTGCAGTTGATGTCAGAGCACAACTAGAAAAGAGAACTGAAATTTTCAGCAAAAAAATGTCTAAATAGTTGTGATATTAAATATCAATAAAATGCGTTTCACCTTGGGCGTCCCAGTTTCTTTTGTACATGGTATCCATTGAACACATTAAAACAAATAAAGAAAAAACAACAACAACAACAACATTTAGGAAGACAGCATAGTTCTTCCATTAGGAAATGCAAATATACTGAATAACACATTTTTCCAAGCTGACTCTTTCCATCCTTTAATTGTTTTTTAAAGTCTTGGCTAATAGCAACTTATATTTTAATATTAATCCAGTGTGTTTCTATAATATGTTTATAAATGGAAATGATTTCCTCATCTCTGATAAAACTAAACCGCTCTGAAAGTGAAGGCAGGAAGATTTTTCTGTATGGTTTCAATTAACATTACAGATGTAAAATATGTGGGGTGGTATTTGTGGTACAAAGCCCAGAATTTACTAGTCGCCTGGAAATGGGTGTGACCCAGATGGGAGTTTGTGATTTGGCCTAACTGCTGGTGTGTAACGTGTCCTGGAACTTTGTACTGGTGTAGCGTGCATGAAAGCCTTTTTTACTGATGCTGTCGTCTGAGTGGAACTTTAACAGAATGGCATCTCCGGCTGAATAGACATCCTCTGGAGCCTGAGGGAACAGAGAAACACACACACGTCATTTTTAGAGACACTTATGCTACTGAACTGCATCAAGAACATTATAAAAGTTCGTACCCCCGATCCACAGTATCGCCCCAGTCTGGGAGACTTTATGTCAGCGCCGTCGTACAACTCTAGATAATCATAGCCACAGTCTGCCTCTTCTTCAATCTCAAACACTTGAAAGATGATCTCAACTCCGTAACCCTTCTCGGCGGTGAGCACCCACAAACAGTCGAAGCCTCCAGGGTAGTTGTTATCTCCAAACTGTGCATGAGAGTACAGGTCTTTTGTCCTGACCTCTGCTTTAAGGTTTCCTCCACATTCTGGGAATCCACAACCACAAAATTAGAGGGTCAAGAAGAGTGGCTCATAAAAGTGTGGAAAGAATGCAGAAAACACTTGAAATGTAACATTTCTGGCAACTCATTCCCCAGCTACAATTGGCAATTTCAGTCCTTTTTATTAGACTCTCTTTTGAGAGTAGTACAGACAAAGCATTTTTCTAAGGAAAATAAACTAAATTTTACTCTCTGCCAGTATCTTCTTTAGTTTCTCCAGAGTTTTGGTTTAGAGCGTAATGCTCGGCACTTAAGCAGCAATATTTGTTATGAAATGGCCACTGAGGGGGGTGCTTTTGAAGGTCATTGGAGTGTCTTGACCCTAAGTTTACAATCTGTGTCCAAATCTAGTCAGGCTTGGGGGTGCAAATGCATTGCAAACACAAAAAGTACTGCAATTTTAAAAAAGAGGCTTTCAAAACACAGACTAAAAGTCATACGAAGGAAAATCGCTGCAAAAGTGAACCGCTGTGATTACAGAAAATGCAAAAGTACTGCAACTACATAAACGAGCTGCATTCACAAAACACTGCAAAAAAGAAATTGAATAAAAATACAAGACATGTGCCAGACTTTTAGTAATTTCATAAACAGGTTGTATGCGTATTTGGATGTGTTTTAGCTTCCTTTGTGTGGCTCTAATCTCTTAATAGGTGACCTCTGAAGGCTTTTTTGAACAGGTGTGTGTTTGGGGTATTGGGGAATGGTATGCATACTGTTTTGATCTGTTGCAGAAAGTTCCAAAACTTTATTTGCAGTTTATGGTTGCATTCTTATAAAATGGTACAAAGTTAAGGGGGTATCAATACTTGAAATGAATACTTGAAAGGCTCTGTAACCTTTATTCTCTCCTTTATTCCTGTTTTTTATCTACCGGTAATTAATCCTAATCTCAGACTACCGGTAATCTGTTAGTTTCAAACTACATGTTATACAATGAAAATAGAATAAGCTGATTTGAACTTTGCCCACCTGTGTTGTATGAAGCCTCAAAACCTCTCTTTTGCACAGAGTTGTCAGAGAAAAACCTCAGGAACATTTTGCTGCTGCTGGATAAAATTGGAGCAGGCAGTTTGTTGCCACAAAAGTGTCCCAACGTAGGCGCACGAACATCTTCGCCATCAAAGATCTCCAGATGGTCGTAGGCACACTCTAGATGAGCCTCCATGTCGACCTCATTAAAAATCTGACAGGGAGATTTTGAAACAAGTTATAAAATGCAGGTATCATTCTGCTGGTACAGTATCAGTATGTCTGGCTCATAACCTACGAGTTTGATCCGGTGGCCTGGCGTCGTGGACAGAGACCAGGTGCAGGCCTTCTTACTGGGATAATTGTCAGGCCAGTTGGGACTGCTGATTGTGCCGGATATGGTGTTTACAAAGTGATCACACCCAGCTAAACCAAAATAAAACATCACATCATGTAGAAACAAGGAAGTTACCTAATTTCCGACAACAAAAATTCCTTCCACCAGAAGAGCCACATTATCACACAGTAATGGGAAAAACTAACAGCACCTCAGCATTAAACAGCTAATAAAAGCTTCTTTAGCAGTAATAAGCTTAAGTGGTTATTTTCTGTATGACTTAAACTCTCATTTTATTGCAAATTATTTTTAAGAGAGAGTTTTCCTTAGTTTATTGAGGTTTACTAGTATTTTTATATGCACACCTCATTTAGGCTGCCGGAACTTCTCCAGAACCATTAAAATTGTGTTTTTTGCATTCAAGAATAATGAATGAATGAATCTGAAGAAAGAATTTCATCTGGTATGATGCTGATTAGACATAACTGATGTGGGTAGTATTTAAGCAGTTTTTTTCTGTCTCTAATACTTAGATTGTTTGATTGATGCTGATGTTGTGTAACAGGGTTTTTCAGAATCAAATTCTAACCTAAGCATCTTTCCACTCTTTTATGGACC
>NW_015150843.1:705291-761172 GCF_000732505.1 Cyprinodon variegatus
TTCCTTTCCCCTTTGGTCCTTCTAGTTACTTTTGTCTGCACCTGCTCCCTATCGAATAATTAGCCCTACCATTGTTCTGTCTTCATAAACCTCCCGTTCAGTTACTTGCTGGATCCTTGTCATTCCTTAGCTTTATTCCTCCCTAGCATCTCCTAGTTTGTTCGGTTCCTGAGTTTGTTTTCGAAAGATTTCTGATTATGACCTCTATATTTTTACTTCTTCATTAAATTCTGCATGTAATCATCTCTGCCTCTTTAGCTCTGCATTTGGGTCCACAGCAATATCCACCAATCTTGGCATTATTCCAACATAATATATGGAACCGGTTTGAGGTCTGGATAACTGTCATGTTGATGATCCAGTTAGTTACACTCCATTTTGTGAGGTGTTATACTGCCCTCCATTTTCACGTGGCAGCAACTCCAACCCAGATCATGACTCCTCCACCACCGTGCTTAATAGTTAGTAGAAGGCCTTTTTTCTAATATGCTTTGTTAGCATTTCTCCAAACTTATTTATTATTTATTAGTCCAAGGGAAAATGTCAAAAATTTCCTATTTTTTAATTCTGATGCAACTTCGAACATTTTTCACTTCTAGAACCTTTTATATTGTCAAATGATAGACTTCACAATGTTTGGAAGTGATCATCTTACACCCAGTTCCAGATTGCAGACATCAAAATTCACTTCTCTAAGGATGTTGCTGATGCCATTTTTATCTTGCAGTTGTGTTAATCCAGACTAGCAAACTGACAAAATTGGTTTAATCTCAGTACTCTTAGTGATATTGAGTAACTAAAGTGCAGGTGATTATCATAAAGGATTTATTTGGTTTTTCCCATTACTGAATTATATCTTTTTAGGGAGCCAAAAAAATCAGTTCATTTCATTAAAAAAAACATGAACAGCCTAAGAACCATCTGAACGTAGAAGACGTGACATGATCAGAACAACAGTGGCCATAGCCTACCTTCCTTGCAGTCATGATTATTATCATGCAGCATAAACCCAGAGCGGCACTGACATCTGTAGCTCCCAAAGGTGTTCACACATTCATGCTGGCAGCCTCCGTTACCTGTGGAGCACTCATCTATATCTGTGGAGATGTTCAAAATCTGTTGCTGGACTTCAACTGCTTTTCAGTACAGAAAAAATATGAACAAACAGGCTGCTGTAAAACATGCAATAAGCCTAAATTATTCCTCCAGACATGGATATATTTGGTGCTGTTGTGTTTAATAAGTTGACTTATATTTATACTACAGCAACCTCACCAATTAACACTGATGGTAAATATGTGTTTGAAAAATCAAAGATTTAAAGGCTTTTATGCTGCTGCAGTTTTCTACCACTGAGTTATTTTTACACCCAGCACCACCTTCCTGACTCGGGGTCACAAGATAAACGCTAGTCTTTTTCATATTTGTTGCAGCTCCAATTTCTTCCAGCTTTCTATTTATTTCCCTGACTTTCTCTGACTCTTTGCCAAGACAGGCTGCCTGGTTGACTTTTCTGTTGTGCCTTTAGGCTATTCAAGATCTGCAGGATTGCATCAGTACTTTTTCAGATTCATCAAAAGCTCACCAGAGAAGAAGTGGGCCTTGAAGCCTCTCTTGGACACAGTATTGTCTGACTTGAACTCAATCCTCATGTTGTTCTGAAGAGAGGTGATGACGTCAGGTTTCTCCGTGCCGCAGAACTTGCCGTAGATCTTGGAGTCGGAGCTCAGACCGCTGCGCACCTCAACGTAGTCGTACTTACAGACCTGTTCAGATCCAACAGGAAAACTCCATCTTAATAAGGAAAGAAGAAAAATAATGAAACACTACATCCAAATCTGAGCAGAACCTACATCGTTGCCTTCTGTCTCAAAGCCATCAAAGACCAGGGTGATTCTGTACTGAACAGGAGCCACCAGCTGCCACACACAGTTCTTGTTGTGGGGGTACTCTTTGGGCCAGCCTGGGGTGGATAGGGACCCGTTCAGGCTGGTGATGAATCCGCCACATGCAGCTGCTGGAGGGCATGACAGAAGAAAAGGGATTGCAGAAGAAGAACTAATGCATTAGTAAGTTAAAAACATCTGTAGAACCTGTGGGAGTGGTGGCATGGTGTTTGAGCCCTGGAGAGGCCGCAAAGGTCGCTGGTTTGAAACTCAGACTTTCGTTGATAGTCTGAGCAAGACCCTGAACCCCACAATGGTTTACAGTAACAATTTACAGTAAAAAAGGAAATAAAATGCAGGAATCATAATATAATAATCAACATTTCAAATGGAAAAAAAAACAACAACAAAAAAACTGCATTTGAAGTAAAAAACTTAAAAATATCTTTACTGAAGAACATTATGATGGATAATTCAGAGTGAGAATTTTGTTAAAAGCCTAAAAGAGATTTGGATAAATTAGATACATTTCAAACTAGTTTAAAAATAATACTCCAGAAAAAAAGCGGATTTCTAAAAAAATATCAAAACAATTGTTCTTAGGTAAATTCAATTATTTAGACGAATAACATCTTTTAAGTATTTTGTGGGACTGATTTAAACCTAAACAACAAGTTAAGAGATTAAGTTTACTCGTGTTTTTCTAAATGGTGTAAAGAGTCAAAATTCAGTATTATTTTAAGCAAATAAATAAATATAAAATAAATAAATGTATACATTTTTGCTGTCATTTAGTTCTCAAGTTAAGGCTGCAAGAGTACTGCCCCCTTGTGGCTAAAGGGGAAAGTTTCAATCGTTCTCTAAAAAAGGTTTAGATTATAATAAGAGGCCACTTGATAAAATATCATTCTACAGTTTACACTGAGTTCTTTATATAACTGTTGTCACAGTGGAAATCTGATGGCTAAAATACTTGGCTATGATAACAAAGGAGCCTTTACAGTATTGTTAAAATAGCAGAAATGCTATTCTGGGGTATTTTTCTGTAAACAAAATAGTACATATGTATAAAGTGTAAGTGTGGTGTGTACTACTTTCAGAAGCCATTTCCATTTCTTACCAACTGTCCATCAGCATCGCAGAGAACTGGTACCTATCTTGATCTCTTTTGATAAAAAGCAGGGAACACCATGGAAAGGTCACAGATCCATAGTGAGACAATAGAGGGACCTACAAACCATGCACAATTACACCTAGGCCATGTTTTAGTGGGATAAAGTCTCAACACTGAATAAGTTCAGTATTAGGCCTAAATTGCTGCATATCCCGCATAATAAGTTAAAAAAAAGTCTGATAGCCATTATCCAGAGACAAATTTATCCTGTAAATTACTCCTGGAAAAACAAAACAAAAAAAACTAGTAGGATTTCCTGAAATTATCATAAATCTGTTGAACATTGAAGCTGAGACACAAGAAAAGAGTCAGGAAATGTGTCCTTTACTGCAGGAACCTGTAGATCTTGGAGAGCAAACGGTCATTATGCTCCACATGATTAGATGGAATTTTAATATGGATTCATAGATTTATCAGCACAGATCTATATTTTTCCCGCAGTCAATAATGAATCTTTTAGCCACAAATGGCTCATATGACACAACAAGGACACATTCATTGTGCTGCACTTCATTGCTATGCTGAAGTAAAATTGTCAGGGATTCAAAGTTAAACTGTTTCAAGAAATTATGATCCATTAGAGGGATCCATTAGATGGATTATAATTTAATAGTTTAATTCCGCTTTCTGAAATGGATCCTATGGGCAATTTAGATACAAACAACTCAATAGTTATGTCTTAGGACTGTGGGAGGAAAGCAGATGTGCACACAGAGGGAAAACATGCAAATTCCATGTAGAGAGCTTAGGCCAGCACTTCAAATAAGGACCTTCTTGCTGCAAGGCAATAGTGCTACAAACTGCAACACATGGACTAACATTTTCAAATTGATTTAACACTGATTGTGATGCTGCTTTAAAATAAATATTACAAAGTATAGAATTCTGCATTTCTGTATTAAACTGAAATGTTGGTTTTGATGAGACAAAATGTTAAACAAGATGGATAATACTTTTGCAAGCCTTTGTCTGTGCAGTAGATAAAAAAGACTTTCAAATGAGAGAGAAAAGTGTGAGCCTTTATCTCCTGTCTTCTTCAGTAATAACTGGTGTGAATCGTCCTCCACACTCACCCTCACAGCTGCGTTTGTCTGCTGCCAGCTCATAGCCAGGGTCGCAGACGCATCTGTAGCTGCCCAGCGTGTTCACGCAGCGCTGCTCACAGTGCCCGTTGTCAGGTCTGGAGCACTCATCCACCTCTATTTTAAAAGAAAAACTGGAGTAAGTGTTGAACTAAAATCTGGGCACACACTTTGTAGCCGGGAGGAATCTCTGACCTTTTAAAAAAGTGGCAGCAAACCCCGCCTTGTTAACGGAGCCATCAGATACAAACTTCAGCCAGAGCTGGTTGGAGCTGCTCTGAAGGTTCCCTGGCTTGTCGTAGCCACAGAACCGGCCTAGTAACGGGCTGCTGTCAGAACCGCCATCCCTCACTTCCACAAAGTCGTAGGCGCAGGTGTCATGCTTCTCAATCTGCACTCACAGCATAATAAATGAATGCTGCTGCTGTTTGGGATGCATACAGATAACACAACACATATATGTAGACTACTTATGCAACCATCTTGGACTATTTGAATTAAACTACATTTACATACTTGTTGGTAATGACAGAACTTATCAATCAAAATATTGTGAAACATTCTTTTTTTTTTTTTTTTTTTACACATATACGGCATCAGCAAAATACAGGAGTCAGTAATTGTATCTTTTTTTTCCCTCCTTTTACCTCAAATGACTGAAAGATGAGGCCGACTTGAAAACCCTCTGCCACTGTGATCTTCCAGACACACATTTTGTTGGAGTGGTAATCATCTGGATAGTTGGGGGACTGAATCTGACCATTGTCTTGCTTCAACTCTCCTCCACAGATGGCTGCAGACGGGTAAGAATAATGAAAGAATCGAACAACAGAATGACTGCTGTTTAACGTGTGAATATGTTGCTTTCAAATATTTAAAGGCCAAACAAAAGGTAAATAAAGACAAAAGGTCCTGACTGAGCTTATTTTCAAGAATTATAAAAACACAAATAGAAAAAAAAATCTAAATTCTAAAAATTTTTAGAATAAAGGTGTAAAAAATATAGAAAAAAATAAATCTAAATTTAAAACAAAGTGCAAAACTAAGAACAAATAAAAATAAGGATTTTTTTTTTATTTTTTTTATAAAAGGTACTTTTAAAATAACTATTTAAATTCTGGAAATGACAGTTAGACAACAACATCCCAGCAGAGGGCAGTATAACACCTCACAATTTTTGTTTTTATGGGACTAAAAAGAAGAGTATTTATTTAATATTTACACCAGCTTATCTCCAGCAGTCATTTGAAAATAGATTCCCTGAGTGTGTCCTCTGTCTGCCACATGGTACAATAAAAGACATTTTATTCAGTGGTTTTGATTATAAAATAAAAAATTCAGGGAGTAGAATCTTTTTTTTCAATTATTGGTCTGTTCTTACTTTCTAAACATGCAATTAAACCAGTTTGCTTAATGTTTTACCTTCATACAAAGCTGAAAAGCCTTTGCCCACCCAATTGCTGCTGCTTCTGAATTCGATCCAAAGGTGACTATCGTTGGAGATGATCGGATCTGGAATGGTGTCCCCACAAAAACGGCCTGCCAAAGAGATAAAGAGAACATTTCCAGAAAGAATATACTCCCTAATATAATTCATAAAAAAAAATGAAGGACATAAATACAGTTACAGATGATAAGTGGTCAGATTTAACAATTGATTAGTAATTGAAAATAAAAAGGCATCAAGTCGACCTTTCAAAGGAGCCTTTCTCCAGTACCCGTCTCGAACTTCCACATAATCGTACCAGCAGAGATGACTCCTGAAGAGATCCATGGACGTAAAATTAAGGACAATCTGAGAAACAAAGGAGAAGAAGGTGAGCATAACAGCAGGAAAATATACAGGCTTAACGTGTACAAAATTCAAACGAGTTCAAATGTTTATTTCACTTTTTCACCTGGAGTTTATACTAAACTGATCCTGATAACCGGTGTCCTGTTATTTTAGATGTATCTCTACCAAATCCAATAATTAGTTAATTAGCATAAATCTGAAGAATTTCACTGAATTCTTAGGAGATCATTTACTTCGGAGTCAGATGTTGTTTCAGATACAGATTCAGGAACAGTAACACATCTAAGAGCAGCCCTCTACATTTTCTTGTCACCTCTGCAATGATTTTGTATAAATCCTGCCAAATAAACTAATCTAAACTAAACGGTGTGGGTTTAAAGTCATTCATTAAAAACAAGCTGCTCAATGTATGACATTTTCAGTCATGAGAAGTTATGAAACATATAAAAGTATATGAAACATCAATAGGTTGTTACATTAATGCTGATTTTGCAGTTTCTATCCTAGTCAGTTAAATAACAAGCTCATTTTTGCACATCTTGATGTTGCTACGGTACTTTTTTCAAATATCCATTACTGTAAAAATGTCCATAGCTGAATATTGCTTATTCCTTCTCCAGGTGCACAGTTTTATATTGTTAAAACACTTTACAGTACAGTATTTTATTGTTAATCTTTTAACTCTTCACTAGTATGTTATTCCTCTAAATTTTTTTAAGGTCAACATTTGTGTGACCATTTTTTCTATAATCTTTTTGCTGCTGTAAACACCAGAATTTCTCCATTGTGGGACAATTAAGGGATTTTCTTTACTATTTTATTCTATTCTATTCTATATTTCAGGCTATTTATGCATTCAGTTCATATCCTATTGTTGGTCGAATCAATGAATCTTTGATTGACCCCCTGCTCTCTTGTAAAAAAACACTGATGCACTTTTAGCTGGAGTACTCCAACCTGGCTTGATGTAGCTGCACTTGTTGAGCCTGGCTTGGCATTTGTGAAACGGATAAAGCCAGGATGCACTGTTCACACAAGGTGAAGCTGGGCTTCATCTCTTATCCTGTTTTTTTTTTTATTTTCCTTTTGTCAAACAGCCCCGTGGTCCAAAGTAAAACAACAAAGAACCGACAGGAACAAACTCTAGAGATGCATCACTCTCATTCATCTCATTAATACGACTGGAAGTTTTTGACTTAAATTACAAAATAAAAAAAATCTGTCTTTGGATGATTTTAATGCATAGAAAAGCTCTCTTATGCTAAAGTTTTATTTCTTAATGTTATTTTCTTATCCTTTATGCATGCATAAATTCATCAAATAAAAGAAATAAGGATTTTAAAAGAGGCTTTCCCCCCTTTTATCATGATGCAAAAAGATAAACTGGCATTATATATTGGAAAAGTCTTAGGAGTAAAGTCCATGCATCTATTTTTGACAAAATAGATACAGGAATGAAATAGATTAATCACCTTTTCTCCTGGTGTGACAGAAATCCTCCAAACGCAGTGAGTGTAGGCAGAGTATCCATTTGGAAAACCAGGAGAAGAAAGATTTCCAGCACTTTCCTGCAGGCTGTCTCCACATTCTGCCAAAAAGGAAGTAAAAATCACAAAAACAAATGCCCAAAGATAACATTCATAAAGATAGATAATAATTTTGCCATTCAATTTTAAATCTATTTTTCTCCTACTTGCACATTTGTAGAGCTTGCGGGCTTGAGCAATGTCTCCTTTGCTGAGCCTTGTCCTCTGTCCAATGGGTGGCCGAATACCATTGACATCGTAGCGAGGCAAGATCGTGTCCAAGAAGACGCTTCTGTCTCACACAAAGTGGAAATCTGTTTTACATTTTCTTAAAGAACCATTTAGAAGTTAATCATGATACAAAATTAAGGTACATACAGAATAGATGGAAATGAGCAGAGTTTGTTTGGAGATGCTAATGTAATCAACTCCTTCTCCTCTTCATCACCTTCAAGCTTTAAATACCTTGATACTTTTTATTTATTCTGATAATCCCTCTCTGGATTTACTGCCTCCACTTTCGCTCTGTTCCCATGGTGATGAAACCATGAATGACAGGCATGTACAAACAAAGCACTCTGAACGGAGCCGTTGGCCAGTGCCAGTCGGCTCAGCGGGTCCCGCTCCTGAATGCCAGAGGAAAAAAGCCACTCTAGCCCAAATTGTTCAACAAAGCCTGAACAGGCCGGGCCTTTATTTACCTTGGCATGCATCCATGACCCAGAGCCCTGATGAAGTTATGGGAGTAAAACACCAGAGCAGAAGCAGAGAGAGGTAACAATACGCTTGAAACAGAAAGCTTTTTGGTAACAACCTAAATAGATTATTAATGAACTGATAATAAAAGAGGGACAAACATCAGGTCTCTTCAAACCGATGTGACTAAATCCAATATCTCAAGCATGATGTGGAAAGAGATTGATTCTCCTTGAACTTTTTTTGTTTTTTATAGGTTATGTAAGAAACTGAAAGATTTGTGAAGAAAGTGGAGAAATAATGAACTTGTTGACACAAAACAGAAGCATTTACTGTGGATTTTTAAATAGTCTCCTTCCATCAGGAAGGATAAATCTATGCTCCAAACAAGCTTTATACGTTTTTACATATTTTGTTTTGTAAACTGACTGCTTCATCATTTTTCTTCTTTACCTGAACATGTCTTCATTTTCATGATTGCACAGATTTTTATTTTTGAGATAATTTTTATTTTTTTGCTCTTCTGCTATACAGCTTAAATGTTCAAATTTTGCTTTAGGGCCAGTCTTTGCATAGGTTATGTGTCATCAAACTATTTGTTTTTGCCATCGTTTATCCAAATATCCCCAATGATAGACAATACATTTACAGAGAGTAAAATGCTATTTTTTAAAAGTTCTCCCACTTATAAATCATAGAGGGGTCGGACATTGCCATCTTAGGTATATGTCAACATAATCTAAAAAATAAAAAATAAAAAAATCCAGAAATCACAATATATGATTTTTTGACTATTTATTTGTATGATACAGCTGCAAATATATATTTGAACAACTGTTAGTCTGCCTTCTAAATATCCACCTCCACTCCATTATTATCTTTAATTAGATGCACCTGTTTGAGGTCGTTAGCTGCATAAAGACACCTGTCCACCCCATACACTCAGTAAGAATCCAACTACTGACATGGAGAGCTGTCCAAAAACACTAGAGACAAAATTATACACCTCTGCAAGGGTGGAATTACCAAACAGCTTGGTGAAAAAAGTCATTAGGAAATGGAAGAAGCTAAACATGACTGTCAGTCTCCCTGGGACTGGGTCTCCATGTCAGATCTCACCTCGTGGGGTCTAAATGATCCTAAGAAAGGTGAGAAATCAACCCAGAACAACACAGGAGGAGCTGGGACCACAATTTCCTTGGTTACTGTTGGTAGTACACTAACGCATCATGGTTTGAAATCATGATTGGCACGGAATGTTACATTTTCATGGCACCATGAGCCCAGCACCCGAACTTCAATCATGCTAGTGGAGGCATCTTGCTGTGTGCTTGATTCAGTAGGGACAGAAAAGCCAGTCAGAGTCAATGGAAAGACAAATGGAGATTAATACAGAGCAATCCTGGAAGAAACCCAGTTAGAAGCTGCAGATGACGAGTGTCTGGGCGGGGCTTTCCTTCCTAGCAGCAGAGCGAAAATCATCAAGAACTACAATGGTTTAGGTTTAGGTCAAACATATTCACTTTGTATTGGTATAGCAAATAAAACTTTAATAAAATAAGGAAACTTACTACTTGAACTAAAGCACAGAATAGAAAAGTTCAATGCGTTTTAGTACGTCTGCACAAAGCTGCAACAAGTAATCATTAAACAAATTACTCATCACTGGAGAACATGTTCTGTCATGACAGAGTTAAGCGTAGAGCCAAACTGAGGTGAAGACGAATGCTTTAATAGAAAATACTGGAAGAACTTGATGGTTCTGCACAACATCTACAAAAGAAAAGAAAAACTCAAAAAGGTAACCATGCATAGAATACCAGAAGGTGGAAATGGGTATGGTAACAAACTTTCAAGTCATGAATTCCAATGCCAGTGCAACAACCCAACTTGATATTCAAGATGGATGCTACTCACATCAACAGTAGTTAAATTTTCCTACTTGACTGTTGGTAGCAGTTCTTTATTGTGCATGTAGCATTAGGTGAGTCATTCAGGTTCTACTGTCAGTGTTTATAGGAAGAGTTTTGTTGCTGTGTATATGGGAAGAATACTGCTTAGAACAGTGTTATTGCCATTTTTATGGTTTTAACAGTCATTGTAATGGCCTTTAAAAACAATGGTTCACAAGCGAAAAACTGGAATGCATTTATCTCGCAAACTACATCAGTTGAATACGTTATATTGGAGTCCCGAGGATGAGGGAATACAAAATATATACACTGAGGCAGGGGTAGAGGAATGACAAGCAAACTGGAAGAGTTTATTAGAGGGAATGACTTGCAGATTAAGCAGAGAGAGATAAATAACCAGAAGAAAAAGGACAGAAATATAAGAAACCCACAATCTAATAGCAAAAAACTCTAAATAGAGAAAAACAACAAAACACAAAATATGAATTAGTAAGACAAACAACCTATGATGCTAAATACATATAAGTAACTAAAGAAAGTAAGATCTGAAGTTTAGAGTGAAATGTAAAGAAATTATTACAATACATGCATGAAGAGAAGTAAAAACCAAACGCTGCAACAATCATAATGAACTTTATATAAATGTTAGATTTTCAGGTGGAGAACTGATGAATGATGAATCAGTGAGCATTTCTCAGAGAGTTGCTTTTTTTTCATCATGAAATGTGTTGAAATGGAAACAGAATAGTGTATGCTCAGCAAACCCAACTGAAAGGCAGTATAAATGAAAGCTGTTCCATTTAGGTGATGCAAAAGAAAGGTTAAAAAATGAGAACACAGCAACCCACCTGGAGAAGGTGTTCCTTGCATAATGCATGATACTCCCAAAGTCATAGACCTCTCCCAGAGAGTTCACCTCTCCAGGCTCCATCTTCATGAAATTATACTCTTGTCCTTTGGTAGATGTAATCAAGCATCAGCGAGCCGTATGCACAATAACAGAGACATTAGCGTATAGTAGTAACATGGTTACTACCTTAGTACCTGACTGGATGTTGTCTCTGACGATGCTTACGTGCTCGTCACGGTCAGGACGAGTGTGTTCATGCCAGAATCCGATCACATGGCCAAGTTCATGAACCACGATTCCAAATTTATCACAGTTTTTCCCGATGGAGATAGCCTGAGGTCCACCTCCTCTCCTCCCCACATAGGAGCAGCATCTGTAAGGTAGAGATCAGCTTGACTTATTTACTTTATGAACTGGAAAAATGGTTTTAACACGTTGTAAACGAGAAAGTCCACTTCCAAAAATCCTCTGTTCATCAGTTCATCAGGATTATGATCCCTCTAAAATATACCAGACCTCCAGCATACCGCCAGTGTTCTGTCAGACCAGCATACCTATAGTCAATACGCAGTGCAAGACATCAGATTTGCATTTATAACACTGCTTATTAGGGGATAATGATTTTCTAACTTTTTTCTCTTCACAGACCTTTGTTAAACTCATTAGTGAATCTGCTTATTTAGAATGTATCTGTAACTAAATCCCCCCTTTTCAGTTATTGAATAAAAACTTAGACAAAAGTTACTGGGATTTCCACTTTATGCATTCTGTTTTTGAATACTGGTCAAAATGTCAAGGGCTTTATTACCTGTTGCCTTAATCTGTGTCATAAATGCCCAGCTTATGCCCACTATTAGTATTTTTTTGTTTTTATACACAGCTTAGCTCCTGCAGTTCAAAATACACATACCTAACCATAACTTTAACTTTTTGGAAATGTAAGCTTGCACATTAACTTCTTAATAAATGAATCTTGTTCTTATGGAGTATTAGTTTAAAACAATTTCACTGTTGCATGTCATTAATTGATAATCAGTAGTTGCTCTCAATTAAATACTGTGAGGGAATTTGGGATTTCTCTTTTATTAATGTACATGTATCATTAGCATAGAACTAAATAGCAGTAAGAAAAAATACTATAAGAATATTAAAAATTCACAAAAAGTATATTATTAAGAATTGATATCCGCAAATATTATGATTAGAAAACTCTATAATGCCTCTTTAAGGCATTAGAAGAGATACTTCAAAGTTTAATGTTATTTATTTTCTTCATACTCGAAATTTTCAACAATTGCTTAAAACTCACCCGCAAGGCCTGTAGGTAAATAAAATGTAGCTCTCCTCAGTTGTCCTCTCAGTAAATATCACACAGGTATGTTTCTCCCAGTGGCGCATTGCTTGGCGAAATATTGTCCGCTGGCTGCCTAAGAAGGGATTCTGTAATTAGGTTTTGACAGATTTAGGTTGTCCAAGGTGAGCGTTTAGACAGAGGAAAGCCATGAAGGATGCCTGGCTCTCCTCAAAACTCACCACTGAAATTCCTGCTGATCACATATGGGATGATGCCATCCGGCCACAGTCGCTCAGGCCTGGAGGTGGCTGCTCTCTTCTGCCGATTTGGGCTCAAGTTGTCTGGAGCTCGATCATTAGAAGAGGAATTACTGGCTGTAAAGTGCATATGAAAATACAATATATATATTATCTTTTATGTGTCCTGAATAGACCTATTAAAATGACCATCTTCATATAGATACATGTTTTTTTTTCCTACCAACAGATACCTGAGATTGTGTGGTCAGCATGTTGTGCTTCATTGCTGCTCTGGCTGTTTTTAAACATGCGGAGATCTTCTTCATCCAGAGCAATGTCTCCCAAAAAGGCAGCTGTGCAGATATAAAACACACAAAGAAACATAAAATACAAGAGTCTCATCACAACCACACACTTAAATATAGGACACATGGTTAACATCATTCTTACTGATATCTGAAAAGTGATGCATTAATTTGCATCAAAACCCCTTTAAAGAAAATCTAAAGCAACACAAAATCTTTTTTATTAACTTTACATATCTTTATGCTTTTTTTTTCATATAATCTTAAGCAGATTATCAAATAAAATCGTATCATATATATATAAATCTTATGTAGTATATATATTAATCGCATGTAGTATTTAAGACACTAGCAGGAAATAAATAAAATTTATAAATTTAAAAAAAGCTAGTATTCTAATATAGTAACTAAGGGCCTTCTTTATCTAACCATCAGTATTATTTTCATCAAACCAAAAGGGAAGTCTTAAAATTTCTGACTTCTTAGATTACCTTTGGAGATGTATTTAAGACATTGGCTGGAAATAAATAATAGCTAGTGATCTAATTTGGAAAATACAGTCAAAATGTATGCCTCTTTTGTTGAATTAATGCTGTAGTTCTGACAATTCAACAATTTCCATGTTGTTTATAAAAACATAAGGTGAATCAGAGGGAGCTGGAATCGAAGGAGAGGAAAAACGATGATCAAATACATCAAGGGTTACATTTACTGCCTTCTGCATAATGAACGGGGGTTAGAAACTAATTGAGTAACATAGTACCCATGAAGGCTCCAAGTGTATTTAAACTTTTATTCCTAACTGATATGGGAGTTAAATTACTCTTCTTTTTGATTTCTCAGGTTTTGCAGGATTAGCTCCTCAGACACTTAAAAGGCAGAAGTTAATTTTCCTATTTTGATAAACCTTAATATTTAATAAAGAACCTTAATGCTATTCAAACCTTTACTTGTAGAAACAATATTTATTAAATTAACTGAGATTGCATATTACTGAGGGCCTTTTACCGTTGAAAGGTGATGCATAGAATTTATTTCTTAAGTCTGATTTAGGTCCATTTGGATTGCCAACATTTATTTCATTATGTAAATGCATAAATGAAAGTAAAGGCATGTTTTTTCCCTTTGTGTTGTTGATCATATGTTTTACAACACATAGCATATGCAAGCACCCTTTAATTTCTTTGTACCTTGTAAAAGTGACAGTGACATAAAAAGTGAACTTACAGTATTTATAAGCAGTAAAACTCAACTCAAAGGATCAGAGCTTCCTTCTAGAACCTTTTTACAATAGTTGGGTAGGAATTTTGATAGTTCTCTAAATATATAGAACAGGACTAAGTAGGTCAGGTTAATAGGTCATCTTGCTCATATCTTTCCGCTCTGGCTTTAAACACAGTATGGGATGGAAACTTTTACTTTACCCATTTTGTAGCTTATTTTGAGGATTAATTATAGTCATTGTTTCTTTAGAAGATTTGTGAACAAATTCTAAACTTCTCTTGAAAGGTTTCAAAAGTATTTCCAGATACAGTTCTTTACTCATCATGAAACCTATTTTATTAAAAGTACCAGTCTCCCCTGCAAAAAAAACAAAACAACAAAAAACATCTACACAACGTGGCTGCCACTACCATACTTTACAGATGAGATTATATAAACCTGGGAAGCCTCCACCTTTTCCCTCCAAACTTAATGTGTATATAATCATTATTATTATTATTATTATTATTATTATTATTATTATTATTATTATTATTATTATTATTATTATTATTATTATTATTATTTTCATCACACCAAAGGAGATGTTTCCAAAAATTATTTTCTATCTTACTGAGTGTATATACTACAGTAGCTAGTCTGGCTTCTAACATTACTCTTAAAGGCCTTTTAACCCATGTCAATCAGGATTATTTTGGTTCTGGGGTTGATAAGGATATTTAGCAACACATTTGATCCCTGAGGCACAGAACCCAGCTCCTCCCTAAGCAGTAATATGGGCTGAACATTTTTTGTGTTTATCCAATTACTAAATAAGACGGTGAAACAAACTGACTAAATCCTTTAGTTTTTTTTCCCATGTAATCTCATCAAAAACCAGTAGCTGCCCTGAAATACATCCAAATTTTCATATTAATTAAAGTGAACTACTCTGAATTAACCTAACAGAGATCTAAAATCCCATAACTTGGGGCAAACACAGAACATTTTTTATATAAACAGGTGAATTTGAAAAAGGTAATATTGTCTAATATTATTATGACATTAACCAAACATAAATCATTTTGACATTACCAGGAAAGTTTTAGAAAACAATGCATCAGGTTTCAGCTGTATGTACAACTTATATATAGGCTTAAAGGACTCGTAACATTGGAATGTTGGTGTTACTTAGGCACTATTTTTTTTTTTTTTAGAAAAAAGCCCTCTTTTTTTGTCTTGATTTAATTCTCTTCAGAGCTGTTTTATAATAGACAAAAGATTTGAATTCAACTGCATAAAAAAGGCAAAAAAAATGTCTTTATATGACTTTAACAGCAAAAGCACAATATGAAAAAGTTGCCTGAATCAACATTACACCTTTTTTCCCACCCTTACTTTGCTTTTTGATTCACAATAAATCTGCTGTGGTTCTC
This sequence comes from Cyprinodon variegatus, assembly GCF_000732505.1. Taxonomy (NCBI): domain Eukaryota; kingdom Metazoa; phylum Chordata; class Actinopteri; order Cyprinodontiformes; family Cyprinodontidae; genus Cyprinodon; species Cyprinodon variegatus. Next base: position 720,691 of record NW_015150843.1, read on the forward strand.
CGTGTCTACTGACAATTATATTAATTCACAGTCTGTAAACAGTCAAGGTTTAGAGGACCATGGAGATGAACATGAACAAAAGTTAGTAAATCCAAAAGAAATAAAAGGCTTTTATTTTTAATCAAAAGGTCATCTGTATAAAAAAGCTATGTGTTTCTAATGTTTGTCAGTTTGACTTTTCAAAGGAAACTTCTGCTCACTGGCTCACTTGATTTATTCCTTATGAGCACCTTGGTCTGCCATGAGGTTTAACAACCTTTGAAAGTACAAATGAGAGGATGTGGCCCGTCTTATAGCTGCCTTTGAAGTAGACTCAGTCATGCAGAGGGTGACTGTAAATGACTGCCACACCACCCCTGCAGAGCATGCACTCCGTGCCCTGCAGCCATGAGGGATTTCGCCGTCATCCAGCCGAAGAACAGAGCTGGCACGGCCTCTGTGACCTTAGGTCTCCAGGCAACTGCTTTAAAGTGGAGGAGAAGTGTGTTGTGAAAGTTCCTAAAGTCACAAGAAAAAAAAAAGAAGAAAGAAAACGGAAACCAAACCTGCTGGAAGCCTGTGATTACAACAGAACTGAAGGCCATGTTAGATGGTGGAAGCAGGTTGTGTTTAGTTTTTTTCATTCCTAATCAGAAAATGCAAGTAATTGAAGTTTTTAATATATTATTTCTATTTTATCTGTTAGTATTTTTTTTTTTATTATCGTATTTTCTTTTGTCACTGACTTTATCTACATCTGGGCCCAAAATAATTCACACCTTGCTCGAATTAGATTAAAGTGACATTCTAATTTTATAAATGTGTTTCTTCAGACATACTTTTATATATATCAGTATTGACATTTAGAGGAAGCATTAGTGTGGCACACCAGATTTAAGCACCACAAACATGGTGTATCAGACACGCTGTGTGTTAAATACACATGGTGTAAATCACTCTGGCTGGACAAGCTAAAGTGGCCTCACCAAAGTCCTGAGTTGAATCTGATGGAAATTAGGAAAGGGGCCCATATAATCTGGTCCAGAGATGAATAATTGCAAATCTGCAACCAATCTGGTCAGTGAATTTAAGAGGATTTAATTGCTGTACTGCAAATTGAGATTTTTTTGCATTAACTATTGTAAAGGCTATAAACAGTTTTTGCCATGTCAATGCAAGTACTGTAAATGTTAAATTGTTTTTAATACATTGATATTTCTTTTTTTATTTATTCATCATATTTTACAGAATATCTTCCTCATTGTTATTTAAAGAAAAGTATTTCAATGTGCCAAAGGTTGGAAGAATCATGTGAGCTAACTATGAAGTGAGAAACTGAGGTTTCTGCAGATCTTATTTCAAACTTTTTTTTTGCTTTTTATGACAAATAAATATACAGAGGAGGATTAGGGCCAATGAAAAAGCAAAAAAAGTTACCTGATTTTTCAATTTTATTTCAGTATAATATGAGAAAAAAGTCAGAAATCTGAGATTAAAGTCAGAATTCTGACTTTATTCCCATAATAAACTGAAATTATATTTAAAAATCTGTTCAATTCTTTTACTTTTTTCAGTGGCCATAATCCTCTTCCATAGAAATAAAACCAAAACCTCTAAAAATAAAGACTTGAAAGTAACAGTTACTGCCTCCATATATATATATATATATATATATATATATATATATATANTATATATATATATATATATATATATATATATATATAGTCTCATGTTTCCAAGGTTAGTAGCCTCACATACTTTTGATTTAGTATAACAATGAAAACCACACAGTGAGTTGTTTTGTGCTATACAAAACTTTTAGAATTAAGTGTTAAACAAAGATAGTATGATAACTCTCAATTTTAAATATGATTAATTGGTTTTAACTTAGCCTTTCAGGAGTATTTCTCAAAAGTTTTAAATTCACTTTTATTGTAAACTTTACAGTCATATATCATGCATTTATTCCTGCAAGTGTCAAAGTTTATTTAAATCTTATCAGTTTGAATAATAATAATAATAACAAAAAAAAAAAAAAACATCATCCAGCTTCAAACTTTCCAAACGCAGCATTCGTCCACTAACTAGTGATAATATCAGGGTTGAGTCTCACAGTACCAGCTCTGCATGGATCCCTGTAACCGATGGCATCCTCTGGCTGAGGGAAAGGCGCGCCATCAGAGACGCAAAGAGCGCTCAGCAGGAACAGGATGGCTGCTGCCGCAGAATCCATCCTCACTTCTTATTAACTGGAAACCGACGCCGCTGCCGCTGCTGCTGACAGATGATTATTGTTGGAAGATTGAAAAAAAGACGAAATAATGATGATAATAAAAAAAAAAAACGCAGGTGATGAGAGTTCCTTTAAAGCGACACTGGGTTAGAAACACGCGCCTCCCAGCTGCTGCCGCTCCAGCAGTAAATCTAGGCTATATCGTTTCTAAATAAACGTTAAACGTCACTTATTGTAGTCATAGCTCAGGTTCCGAGTGTGCGAAAAAAAAAGAGCCCACATCCAATATTATAAATTTAAATTAATAATCCAAATATCTGTTGAAACGCATCAAATATGAATTGTTCCGATCTCCAAAGTCAGTGTAAGCAGATAGATTTTTAGTCTTTATTATACTTACAACACCTGCAGCTTGCCAGCAGGGTCCATTATGGGAACATCTGGAAATCCTGACGCACCCATTATTGGGGTTGGCTCACACCAGTACGCCCTCTTGAACTGTTTCACAAACCAGATCGAGTTTTACTGGAATAGTGTGTAATAGATACATGGATAATTGTGTCATTTAGTGTTTGTCTCCTCCTGCTTTGTTTAAAATCTCCCTGAATGAATTTTGTCCAAAGGCTCTTTGCCAAATTGTTCAGTCAGGTTGGATCAGGAATGTCAGTGATGCTGCTTTTAAGTTCATAATGGATTACATTTAATTAGATTTCTGCATGTTTGCTGTGTCGCCTACATGGCTTCAGCACCTATCCTGTCAGCAGACGCCTCACAGAAGAGGATTTTTTTATATCTCTGGAAATCACTCTATGTTGATTTTGGATCATTATCCTAATGATCGGGCCTAAAGACGATCAAGTTCCTTTTGTTTTTCTTTCCCAGATCCAAGACACTATTGTTCTAAAATGTGCTGCTGTTTCATGATGACTTGCAGTCTAACAAGGTTCCCAGGACCTTTGGAAGTCATCCGGATACAGCATCACAGCTCCACCATACTCAATGGGTAGGATGAGATATTTTCCCAGTTATTCATGCTTTACTTCATATCACACCCTTCTGAATTGTTTGCTGCCAAAACACTAAATCATATTGTCTTCTCTTCCAGTTAAAGTACAGTTGCAGGTAAAAAAGAAATCCCTGTACAATTCAGCAATACACTTTTGTATTTGTTGGAGAGAAAAGGCTTCTTTGTCTACCAAACTAGTTTACATGCAGATATGCACCTCTTTTTCAGGTTCCACACAGACATAAGTTTGAACTCCTCCTTTTAATCCACTATGTAATGGAAATTGATTCCCATTGCTGTTACTATTAGCCTACTGTCCAAATGCATGTTTTTACCACTATGTGGTGCTGATGGATAAGGTTAAAAATCACCTCCTAAAGAAGTGAAAAAACAAGGGAACCCTTTATTAAAAAAGACATTTATTCATGATAAGGCTGAATAAATAGTAAGTACTCTATAATTAAATGTGGTTAGTGTTTTTTTTTTTTTTTTTCTACAAACATGGTGAAAAATGGAAGAAAGAGGGAGCCATATACTTAGTCCCAGTGTTTTCCATCCTCATCTGCCAGGATACATCTGCTACCAAAGAGATGGGATTCTAATTCAGTGGAGAATTTGATGCTTTAGAGATCAGTCTTCACAGGATGGCTGTGCACATTAGAGCACTTTAAAGGAGGAATATTTCACCTGAAGAATCTTTGCATTTACTTAATCTCAACCTAAGCCTGCCTTAAACTTGAAATGATGTCCCATTCCTGGTTTGGACAAGTCCTGATTTGTGTGGAAGTGAGCATACTGGTGGCAGTCCTGGTGGTCGGCGGCATGGCACAGATTTATGATAGATGGGAAGAAGGGTCATCCTGCTATGGAGGATTTGATCTTTACTTTGTTCTAGACAAGTAAGTGCTTCTGCAATTGCATAATCACAGGAGAGGTTCCTCAGAGTTTGGTGCATGAATCATTACAATTTGTTTTGATGTCAGCAGCAACATTTTCGGCAGATGCTATACTAAGCTGCAGCCTCTATTTTTAGTTGGCAAGGTGGTTAATGATTTTTACATAGTTTAAGCTCGAGAAGACATAAATAAAAAGCATACTTATACATTCAATAAGTAAACAGTGTAAACAATCCTTATACAAGCTGTGTTTGTTTGGACCTTATTTTGGTGACATAACAGGTGGTTCTGTGGAAATTGCTGGGAGGGGGGTTTGGGAATGCAGGCAATTAACCAGGTACATATCTATGACTAAGATGCTGGGAACTACCGGGTTCCTATGTGTAACTATCAGAATTTACTATTTTCTTTTCATGGGTTCAATCAAGTATTTTCGTACAATTACAGTCTGAAATCAACAATGTTCTTCTCTGCATGTTTCATATGGTAACTGGTAAGTTTTGAAAAGTAACCCTTAAGTTCTAGAAACATGTCTTAAGTTACAGACTAGAGACAAGTACATTCTAGTAAAGTAACTAGTTTCCGCCATTCAGATAAACTGCATAAAATGTATATTTAAGGAAGCCCAGCAACATAACTTAAAAGTTCTTGATGATAACTTATATGAAATTTACTGGCAAGAAACCAGTACATTTCATGAGAATTACCTAAAAGGATGCTGCGACTTTCAAAAAGTAACCCCTAAAAAAGGAAAGGGTCTAGGAAACATCTTTAAAGTTTTTAAAAGTAACACCTGAACTCTGGGAAAATATTGCTGGGTTAGGTCGTAATACCAGCATTTTATTTTCAGATATTACTGGCATTTATTTGTAACAGATGTTTTTACCCCCTGTTGTTTCGAGTATATTTTATCTATTATCTTTATCAATAGCAGTAATACTAGAAAATCTTGTATGTGCATTATAAAAAAATATTGGATTTGTCAAAGACAGTTAATGAATCTCTGCAACTAATTAGCCTGTTGCTTCTATTTATTTATCTTTGTTCTTTGTCAAGTAAAATTGAAGCTTGATCATAATGATGAAATGATATATTAAACATTCTAATGGAATGAAAAGTACAACAAAGATGAATGAAGTTGATTACTTGCCTAAAAGACCTTTTAATATTTCATTGACGAACTAAACTGGAAACTTAATTCTTACAGATGCTGCCAAATTAAAATCAGATCCTGCTGCAGTTTCTGTTTTCCTTCAAAACAAAAAAACATGAGAGGATTAGGCAGGTTTTTACACACAGATTGAGATTATCCAGGTACTTATATGTTCCATGTTGTAGATTAAACATCTCTGGATTTAACAAAGAAAGCATTTTCTGTTTTAGAAAATGAAATGTAATGCAGGGGCTCTAGTCGTACTTTGCTGACTGGAGCAGCAGCAGAGCTCTGTGTGCTGGGCAGCAGAACCCTTGCACCATTAGAGCCAGATGTTCCAAAGATCCCTGGTTTTTTGGCGACGTCCCTCCACTCAGGCTCACATCCCTGGATAACTGAAAACATAAGGACAAGAGGCTGCACGGTGTTAGAGTCTGCTTGAGCTCCAAATTTCCACTTCATTGCTGACGTCAATCTAAAGTCCTACATTTATTTTACTAATTTGTTTTCTTTTCTGCACCTGCTCCACCAACAAGAACTGAAATCTTAAGATAATTCAGTTTAATTTTGCAATTTGTTATGATAGAAAAAAAAATACAGTTTAACAGATTATGGCAACATTTCTTTTCAGTTTGCAAACAAAACAGAAACTTTGTTGAGCTCATTAGAAGTCCATACAAGGATCTTGCTGTTTTATTGGAAGAATAAGAAAAGAGTAAATGTTTTTTGTTTTGGGAGAGATCGGTTAATTATGACCACCTTGCAGCTCCGGTTTAAACCAGAGGGGGAGAAAGCTTTCTATTTTTTTCTTTTTTGTAAACCCAATTTGACCATAAGTGACAAACTGGCTATCATGCAGAGGTTTGCTTTCATTTTTGCAATTAAATCTATGTAAAAATACCAAAAAGTACGACTTATAAAAATAATAATTTAGCAACCAGTTGAATCCCCAAAAATCTGTTAGTGTAACGCATGAAACTTGCACATTAGAAAATTATTCAAAGTGAGCCACATGATTGTGGCTCACTTTGAATTGTTTGCTGTAGAACCAGTTAATTAACAAACTATGAAGTATTCATATACTTAACCATTGCACATGCATGCATTCCCCTGAATAGTACTTTTATTACTCACCAACATTCTTAAAAAAAATTCACATCATCATTCCGTGCTATTCTTTTAATTAGTTATCAGTTTGAAAAATTCAAATAATAATAATTGAACTTTATTGATCTGACATTGGAGAAATTTACCTCTGCGTTGAACCCATCCCCTTGGGGAGAAGTGGGATGCCATTATGCAGCACCCGGGGGTTAAGGATCTTGCTCAGGAACCCAGAGTGGAAGCAGTGGGATTCAAACTGGGTACTTGCAATCTTCTTAGAGCAGTACTCTAACCCACTGGGTCAACACCCCCTCTGCCCCCCCAATCTGCTCTCTAGTTCCTCCATTCCACAGAGAAGCTTTTGCAAAACTCAGCAATGATCTCCTCATGGCAACACAAACTAAACTCTCAGGATTTCCCACATACTCTGTCCTACTCCATCTTCTATTTATCATTTCCACCTAGCTCAGATTTTCCATTAACACTGTACATGTATTCATTTAACCTGCTATAAACATGACACATTTTATACTTCCCCTTTTTGCAAACCCAATTCCACTCCCTGAAAATTTTAGCTTTCAATGAAAACAGATATTCTCTATTTTGATTCATATTTTTTTTAGCCAAGTTGGACAGTTTCTGTCTCTTGAATAATAACTCCCATGTTTGTCCATTCTTTCTGCCTATGGATTATGGTATCATCCTTAACTGCCTAGTATCATTTCACTCACAAAAATAGCACCCATCTGAATCTGAATTCCTATCAATGTTAATATTCTTTGATACCATTCTTACACACAATGGATACACTCTTTACTAAATTTTCCCTTCTTTTCAGTTTTCTGAAAAAACATGACCCAGCCCTCAATCAGTCCACAGCTCAGCTGCCATAATCATCTCATCAACCAATCACATTATTCCTCTCATGCTGCAACTTTGAATTTCCAAGATCATTTATAACCTTATTTCTCCATACCTCAGTAAAATGCTGCCGATTAGTCTCTTAGCCAACACTTAGCCAAAGATTAATCCATCTGTTAGGTTCTCTGTGAGGCATCTGAATAGGATTGCTCTCCATATCTTAAAAAAACAAACAAATAAACATGAAATTCTGTTCATCTTTTAGCTGGTTGCTTTAAGCCTGTCACTTCTTTTTAGATCTATTTTTTTTATGTTCCTAATTTTTAACCCTAAAGTTATTCAATGATAAACTACTTGAGATCTAACGGTTTACACCGCACTGCATGTTATGTTTTTTATTTTTTTTATTTTATTCATCTTCCTTCATTTTTGCAAATATTCAAAGTGGACACAATATTTAATGAAAACTGCCATCAGAATCAAACAGCCATCAAACTGCATCATATCCAATTAGTATATTGTAAATTTTTATGCCTCAGTCAACCTGTTATGATATTTGCAATATATACATTAAATAAATTAGCCTATCAAATACAAAACATTACATAAACAGCATAAGAAATGCTCCAGTAGCTTGTTTCATTTTTAACTGCGTTTTGCTCCATGTATGTCTCAGGTCTGGCAGTGTGCAGCACTACTGGAATGAGATCTATTATTTTGTGGATCATCTCGCCCACAAGTTCATCAGGTTTGTGTAAACGTAAAAAAAATAGTAAAAGTAAAATATTATAATGGGTCGCAAATTAAAAATATTCCTCATTCCTGTAGTCCTCAGCTCCGGATGTCTTTTATAGTATTTTCCACTGATGGACGGATCCTGATGCCGCTAACAGAGGACAGGTGAACCTTACAATGACACTCTGCATGAACTTTCTGGTTTCTGATGTATGTTTCCATTGTTTGTTGAGTTGTTTTGTATTGTTTTCTGATCAGAGATAAGATTCGAGCCGGACTAGAAGAGCTGCGTTTGGTGCAGCCGGGTGGAGACACTTTTTTGGACAGAGGCCTTCATAGAGTAAATTGGTTGCTAAGAATCAATGGGAAAAAAAAAAATCAACTCACACACTAAAACATCTAAATTAATACATTTTCCTTTCAGGCCAGTGAGCAAATATACCATGGTGCTGGATATGGTGAGCATTCTTTAAAATTTATATTTTTTCTCATTCAAGCCTCACTGAGAAACAGCTGCCCTTTGTATCGTTTCCTCTGCTTAAAGCAACACTTTTGTTCAATTTCACAGCTGATCCTTTTAATTTTTACTGCTTCAGGCTACCGGACAGCAAGTGTCATTATCGCCTTGACAGATGGAGAGTTGAGAGAGAATCAGTTCGACGTGGCGCAGAGAGAGGTCAGAGAGATCAGAAGGATTTTTTTCCCTTTCATTTTGCCAAATAAGTCTTTAATGTCTTTTTTATCCATTAGGCTGACAGGGCACGGCAACTTGGTGCCACTGTGTACTGTGTGGGGGTGAAAGATTTCAACGAAACACAGGTGACATCAACTGGTCAGTAAATCAATGTACCTACTAATTGTTGAAACAAACTGTGAGTTTAATTATTAGCTTCTTTATCTGACAGCTTTCCACCATAGCTGATAGCAAGGACCATGTCTTCCCTGTGAATGATGGATTTCAAGCTCTGCAAGGAGTCATTGACTCGGTATGAGACACACAGATAAGCCCAGATCTATACATAAATGTATAATTCATTCCTCGTTATGTGATGAATTTCTCCCATAGATCTTGAAAAGATCCTGCATTGAGATCCTGGCTGTAGAGCCCTCCAGTATCTGTGAAGGAGGTGAGAAAATACAAGTTATCGATTGCATAACTCAAATATGTTTGCAGCGGAAAGTTGTTTTTTTTTTTATTTCCTGTAAGAAAGATATCTCTAATATGTAATGTTTCTTCAGAAAGCTTCCAGGTGTCTGTTAGAGGAAATGGTTTCCTTCATGCCAGAGATGTGCAGAAAGTGCTTTGCAGCTTCCGGATCAATGACACACTCACTCTCAGTAAGTGATGCACTTATTTAGGATTATTACACAGAAATATTTAGAAATATTAATATTATTGTATATGCAACCTAATGAATTTAGAAGTAAAAACAATGACAGAAAAAAAGACAGAAATTTTCCTGCAGTAACTATATAGGGCTTTTGAAAAGTATGACTTTTTGGTATTTCATTTCTTCTAAATTAAGATCTTTTTAAGTGCTTTTAATCTGTTCTTGTTGAATATTTTCTTTATAAAATAGCATATAATGGTGTTTTTTGTGAGGACAGTTCTAGTTACAGAGCCGAATTCATACTCTTTTGACTTTTGCAGATACAAACGATGCATTGTATTTGGATTTTCTGTGAGACCATACACAATCCTGAAGTCCCTAGTTGTTTTTAAGCCTGGGCTTTGACTAGACCATTTTAGGACATTGAGGGGCTTTTATCTAAGCCAGTGATTCTAATTCCTGGTCCTCTGCATCCACTGCTCTGCAGAATTTAACTTCTGCAGCATTCCATAGCCTACTGAGGGGGGGATGCAACCATTTTAAATAGGTGTGCAGAGGTGAAGGCACATCTAAAATGTAATCTAGACTAACACCCACCCAAACCAGTCCATTATATCCCTGTTTCAATGTTTAGGGTGGAAGTCCAGCTGGAAGTTGAATCCAGCTGCAGTATAATGTTTCTTAAAGCATCTAAATTGTGTTTTGTCCAGATTACCCTACCCTACCTCTATCCACCTTTCCATAAACTCTGATTAACTACTCTATACCAAAAGATACAGAGTATCTTTTGATTTCAAAATGCTGCAGAATGCCTTTTAACTTGCTCATGCAAGTATGAGCACATCTCCCACATTTTAGCCTCACTTTACTGCCTGCCCAAACATTTTAGAATTTAATTCTAAAATTATTTTATTTGGTTTTAAATCCCTACGTAAATAGGTTTTACCAACTATACCTCTCTGAGCTTCTACATCCTTATAGACCTACTTGCTGTTCAGCTGCCCCTAGATTTAAGCGGAAGCTCAGAGGGGGGGACGCTTTTTTTCTGCTGCAGCTCCAAAGCTCTGGAACGACCTGCCTCTGTACATCAGACTTCTCTGACTGTTTTTAAATCTCTTGTCAAAATCCCACCTTTTCTCTTTGGCTTTTAACACCTAGCAAGACAGCAGACTTTATTTATATATTTTTTAAATCTTTTATTCCTTTTATCTTTTACCCAGTTTTATTGATTTGATTGTGTGAATCTTATTTTTACCCATGTTTTAGCTTCTTTGTTTTTTATCTGTACAGTTTTATGATTTGTGGCATTTAGGTTTTTCTTTACAGCACTTTGGTTAGCTGTGGTTGTTTTTAAGTGCTTAACAAATAAAATTGGATTGGATTTGATTGGAAAAGATACCCCCAAAAAAGAGTGTCCCCGCAGAATAATGCTTCCACCACCATCTCTCGACCTGGGAATAGTGTGCAGGGGGAAATTTCTGTCACGTTTTAGCAAAGAATACTTTTTTTTTTCCCATTTAAGCCAAAATTTTTATTTTCTGGTCCCTCTGACCAGAGCACCTGTCCACTTGTGAGAAACAGCAGAATTTCTTTCAACAATTTAACAAATTGATTTTATTACAAATATGTAGCCCTCTTTACCACTTTTTGCAATGATTAGTCCTATTTATTGTTGTTTTTTTAAATTTAAACAATATTGTGATATTATTTGTTAAAACAAAGATGGGTTTTTCACACATTTCTACATGCAACTATTGTCTTGTTATTGTATTAACTTCTAAGGATGAGGTATCATAATGGAAAGAAGAACTAAATCCTTTTTACCCACGAGTGAAAACAATACTAAGTCCTCATTACATAACAAGCACTAAGCTGCCCTTGACGTAACAGTGTTGGACATTTTTTCGACTGTCAGCATATGGATGGGTGGGAGCCAGAAAACTTTGGTGGGCTGCTGTGACATGAGCCTGCTCCCTCTGTAGTCACCATCAGTCCCCGTCTTTCTTTGCTGTGAACTGGATGGTAAAACACTCAGGACTTCTCAGATGTCTGCAGGGGAATGTGGAGCTCATCAGCAAACAGAGCTCTTTGCACACAGTAGACACTCACACAGCCAGGATAAATAAACCACAAACCCTCCTTCATTTGCTTCAGTTTCCATCAGAACAGGAAGTCCCGGAATTTAATAACATAAAAAAAATTTTTTTTAAAGGCTTGAAGCTTCTAATTTTTCACCTCAAGAGAAATATGAAGTAATTTTTTCCTCTACATCACAGATTCATCATGTGCTTTTTTTCTCTTCGGGTTTATAAGCTTAGATAAAAGCATTTTTATTTTCTTCTGTTTCTACAGTGAAAAGACCTTTGGTGGTTAGAGATACTTATCTTTTGTGCCCAGCTCCAGTTCTGGAAGAATTTGGAACGTAAGTTGTTACTCTGTTCACAAGAACATTTTATGAAAAGCACTTAATGAAACAATGAGTTGACAGACCAATGTCTAGTAACTTGTAAAAACGAGAAAATTATGTTCATGTTTTTGTTCCTAACTGCTCATGAGAGATTGCTGCAGAATTAATGAACACATGAAATCGAATGACTCGTCTTTACCTGCTCACTAAAGAGGGGAGATTGCTGTAAAGTCAATGTCTCATCTGAGCTTTGTTTAGATAAAATATCTTCTACCAATGAACTAGAATGTATTTTATTTCTGGTATTAAAATGAAATATGTGTAAAGCTGAATGTGTACGTATTATTAGACTGACTAAACTACATTTTAATGTATATAAATTGGTTAAAAAGTGCCTTTGAAAAAAATGTATGTGAATTGGCACTTTGTATAAATAAACTGAATTGATTTCAATTATGGATTTTATTTTTAGGATTAAAGATTTAACTTTGAAATTGAAGACAAGAAATTCTATCCATAAAAGTTGATATGTTTCCATGACACCTCAGGTTTTCTATATTTGTGGAAACCTTACAGTCAGATTAAAGGACAGACTTGGAGATGTTCTGGCGTTATCGTTTGTTAACTTGCTAAATAAGAAGGATGTCCTGAAAATGGCCCTTTGAGGAAGCTGAGTTTTTTTAAGGATATTATTGAGTCAAACCTCCAGTTGAACAGTTTATTCAAAGGAAACTAGCTGCAGAAAAAGAACACAATGCAATTTAATGCTTTTGATCTGCATTAGTATTGTGATTGTTACCCCCTGGACTCCCTCACAAAAACTGTCCTGGACTCTGCTGTCGCTCCTGAAAATTCTTTACAGTGAAATATTGTGCATTAGTTAAATTAGGCAGTTTTTTTCTTTGTAATAGGTAGACTAGGTTAGGAAAGTTACAATGATGTTCACCATCTAAGGCCATATTATTAGTTTTTTACAATATTGCCTGTTGACAGTTTTTGGAATCTGGAAGTTAGCACTTGGATGTTTTCTTTGTTTTTTTATAAATCATTGATCATTTGTGCTCTTACATTATAGTGCTGTACTGGTTAAATGTTTGCATTTAAAACTAACAGAAAAAAATGGTTCTACTGCATCATAAAATGGGTCATTTGCATCAAAAGTTGAAATATTTTTTCAAAAGAGAGTCGGCATCTCTCTGTATAACTATCAAAAGCACAATACAGGTCAGACACAGAGATTTGCAGCAGCCAATACATTCGAATTTACTGTGAAAAATACATATTAGCTAAACAAACAAAATAATCTAAAATTATATATGAATGTGAACAATATATAAAATCATTTTGCAAGCTAAACACACACAGGTCAGGATTAGAGCAAGATTTTAAAATTAAAGTGCAGTTGATATTGTCAGGGGCAATAGATTGAAAAACTGAGAGTTTAAATTAGTTAATTTTTTATTTATAATGTAGGTATTACATCAGGATAACACACTGTTAACCGGATTGGTATCAGGAACAAAAACAGTAGATGCAGATCATTGGATATTCCAAGAAATCTGTTGATTTGTTTTGGATTTAAGAATAGAGATGCTCAGAACGATTTCATTTATTGTCATTTTTCAGATCAGCCACTCTCCATGTTAGCATGAACAATGGCCTCAGCTTTATATCCAGCTCTGTCACCATTACTGCCATCACTTGTGTGAGTATGAGAGGAAAAACACACGTTCAGCTCATTGTGTTTTGACAGAAAGAGGATTTGGCCCTATTGTCTCTGATGTTTCTTATTCCTTTATTCTTGTTTAGAATTGTCTGTTCCATAACCTTCATCAATGATTGGAAAGCTGTATCAATTTCAATAAAACTGTTAATTATTAAAAAGCATTGCATTGTAAAAATAATCTAATCTTTCTTGCAGTCTGATGGGACCTTTGTGGGGATTGCATTGCTCATCCTTCTGCTCTTGTTAACCATGGCTCTGCTGTGGTGGTTCTGGCCTCTCTGCTGCACTGTGGTATGAAAAGATATTGACATTAACCAATATGCTACCTCTGAATGTGCTTTTGCTCTTGAGAACAACATAAATTATGTTCTACCTGTTAAAACTAGGAGACAACAGTAACATACTCACATTATTTTTAAATATAATTGCAGGTCATTCATGAGGCACCTCCACCAGTAATAGAAGACGTCTCTGTAGGTTATTTTTGTAAATTTTATTTACACATTTAAATTCCATGTTTGTTAATTTCAAGCAAAACGTTTGCTTCAACTAATGTTTAGGATGATGAAGATGGTTTCCCAAAGAAGAGGTGGCCCACTGTGGATGCATCGTACTACGGTGGCCGTGGAGTCGGAGGAATCAAGAGGATGGAGGTAATTCAAACTGCAAAAAAAACAACAAACAAACTTAAAATTAACACAGAGAAACCAATTCTCAGTTCTTTGCTGATTTGCTCTTTCGGTGTATAGCACCTCCAAGGGTCACTATAGTATGATAAAGTTCTGTGGACCAAGATCAGAAACCTAGACTCGATTAAGAGGAGTAGGATAAAACTTAAGATAAATAAGAGACACAGACCAGAGAGTAAAGTTTAAATGCCGGCTTGTTATTGAACATATGGACAAAAGACAATGACTTACATTTAACATTTATTGTGGAATAAATCCCTTTTTGTATTAAACCTTCTTAGTTTAATTTTAGGATATTTAATTCCTTTGGGTCCTATCAATATAGGTTGCAACCTTTAGCTATTTTAATCTTCAGTTCAAGGTAGTTCAAGGTATTTCTCTATTTAACTCTTTTATTAATGAGTTTAGTTCTATTTATCTCAACTCTTTTAGTTTAGTATAGGTATCATTGAATTTAGACAAAATGTTGTTTTAGCATTTGGAACCAAACAATGAATAAAGAAAATAAAATACAGTCAAACTGTTACAAAACTCAAAATATTCAGCAAAAGACTGAACAAGTCTGTATTCCACAGAATAAAGTCTCTTCCTTCCGATTCTGCTTGTTTTTCTTTCTCTGAATTATCAGTCCAATGTTATCCACCTGGATCCACTAGTTTGGTGGAAGGTGAAAAGATCCTACCAGTTCAGATGTAAACCATGAAACATCCAGCAGGGGGTGCAATCCTGGCTCATGCACAGTTCACACTGTGTCCATAGGGTGGCTCGCCATCTTGAATCTTCCAATTTCCAAATCCAGTGTCTAATCAACAATCCTTCATCCCAACCTAAGTTGGCCAAGTCCCGTTTAATCCAGTACACAAACCATCAATACAGAGTCCGGTTGCTTTGCAAAACACCAGTAGCTCAAAACCGGAAAACAAAAAAAATATCTTCTCTGGAGTGAAAATAAAAATACCTTCGTTGGAGTTAAAAACAAAAATATCTTCTTTGGAGTACCAAAATGTACTTTTCAGGTTTAGACTCAATTTCTCCACTTGCTTCTCTGCAAATTTTAATGCAGCACTTTGCGTGTGTCTCACCAACATGGGGAATTCCCGCAACGATCTGATTGGATGCAAGTTGCTGCAGAGGCTTTAGAACAAAATGCCCTTCCTAATAGAAATCTACATGGGTTTCAACCATTTAATAATGTAAATAATTATTTTGGATGTTTGTTTGTTTTGTTTTTTAATCAAATAATATACAGTAAAATGAAATAAAACTTTTTAGATATTTTTAGATATATTTTACCATATGAACTAATTTATTGACTTTTTATCTTAAGCATTTATTGTTGTTTTTATTAACACTTTGGTGGCTCTGTTAACCTCTGGGTTACAGGTGCATAAGCAGTCATAAGTCTATGCTTCAGTGAGTTTGTTTGATTAAGACTTTTGTATGGCGAATCTGATTTAGTGCAATTTTAGTATCCAGTTATGTCTTGTGTCTTTGAGTGATTCAGGCAGACCATACACAGAGCTGTGCACAAGGTCAACGGTGCTCACTCATGCTTGCACAAATTCAAACATGCAGATTTGCATATGTGCAATTATTTAAGAGGGCCCTGAGTGTTTCTGACTTAAATTTCTGTAAAAAAAAATCATCCTCTATTTCTTTAATTTAAAAAAATCACCTACTAAGATTAAGATTGTCTGATAATAACGTTTGGAAAACTTGAAATGTGAAATCCTCTTTTTTTAAATCTGAAAAGCTTCCTTGCTAAGAGAGGTTTTTACACATGAGGATTTTTTTTTGTTTGTTTTGATGAGGTGATACACATAAAAAAGAAAACATACAGTTAACAGAAAAAATACAGGAATAAAAACTGTTTGAAACAAATGTGTCGCTAACACAAACCAACTTATACCAACTATAATAATGTACATAAATAACCAGGCTCATAACGGTAAACTATAGGGCTGCAACTAACGATTAGTTTGCAAATCGAGGAATCTGTTTTTTCGATTAACCAATTGATAATCGGATAGCAAAAAGTTCCTTAAAGAAGACTTTTTACAAAATCAAATGAAATTACATGGCATATATATATTTATTTATAAGCACTGTATATTCATTTAACCTATTTTCCTGTTTTCTTGTTTTTCAATTAGTAAACTGGATATCCCCCTATCTGTTTATTATCTGCCAGCACGCGTTTTTCTTCTAGGAAAGCACCAGATACAAATCTAACAACTAGAGCCAGGCAGCTGAACAGAATTACTACTCACAAGACTGAATTATCCTGAAAGTGGGGAAAGGAGGACATATAAAGTGGAAACAACCCAAAAAGACTCAAAGAAAATAAAAAGTTAAAAAAAAACACCCTGTGAAAAGACTTAAACCTTGTTTTTGTGGTGGTTAACGCTGTGCATATGCTTACAATAGAGAAATAAAATCCAAACTGGTTTCAGGTTCACAGATGAAACACGTGGCAATCTTTACTGCGGCCCTCAGCATGCAAAAAGCAAATGATGAAAGGTGGAATGAGATCAAACAGGAGAACAATAAAGCGGGTCAGGAGCTGCTGCCTTAATAGAGTTGAGCACGCAAGTCCACGCTGCATGAATCAGAGTCACTTTGTTGCTGTGACCAGCTCAGGCAGCCAGACAGAGGGAAGCTGGGGCCATCTGGATAATCAACATGACTGAAATGCTTGGTTGATAAAGGAACTCAGCTGAGATACTGTGATTTATTTGTTGTTGTTGCACAGGAGAAGATACATTTCTATTCTGAATGTTGGAGAATGAGCTGTGGAAAAAAACACTGACTAAAGAAACTCAGCCTGCCTTTAATGGGTCTGATAAATCATGTTGAAACAGGATTATGTCGGCCTCCTTCGGGACCATGTACTTAAAGAAAAAGACGCTCTTCACTCAGGAAAGCAAAGCTCTGCAGACTGGCAGTGCAGTCTGAGGAGTCACTCAACTCCAAACACTGAAATGGAAAGTATGCATGGCTTCATTTATGTGTTCTTTCTGCCAAGTCAAGGCATTCGTGGCTTTTGTGTGTTAGACGAAAGGGAGTGAATTTGCCCTAATGAACTTCCAAGACTTTGTTGACTGTGCTGGTTTAGCGTGTTAAATTCTGACTCACTGCTTATATCTCAGCCTTGTTTTTACTGGTTTGCTTTGCATTATGGTAAAGACAAGACTACACAGACTCGCAGGATTTCCGGCAACATAACATATTTCTGTTAAGTTACTTTTTATCAACTTTACTAATTCACTGCAGCCCCAAACTAACATTTTTCAGAAGATGGGAAAGTCTTAAATTTGAAAAGTTTTTACAGAAATTCAGGAAAAAACAGGCTGCCTGCCTTTCCCCTGACTTAGGAATTTTAGCAGCCTAGGTTTAATTAAACCTTGCAGGACTCAAATGTTTATATAAAACATGATAAAAGAAAACAGTTGTTTTATGCAAGTGCATCAGTTGAATTAGAGCAGCAGTCTTCTAACTCTGGCCTCAGGACCCACTGTCCTGCATGTTTCAGGTATGATTTAAATGGGTGATTAGCAGGCCCTTGCAGCTTGTACTGGCTGCTGAGGAGGAAGTGCAATCATTTGATGCAGGTGTGCTGGAGCAGATACACATCTAAAGCATGCAGGACAGTGGGTCCTGAGGACCGAGTTTGAAAACCAATGAATTAGAGGACATCCCTAACCCCCTCCCCTTGTAATGATCTCATTAAACATCTAAAGTTAATTACTTGTTGTCCTCTCAGACCCTATAATTGATTTCCTGGTTCATCCTCTGAGCCTCCTCCCAGTGGGACCTGCTTAGAAACACCTCTAGAGGGAGGCTTCCAGAAGGCATCTGAAAAGATGTCTGAGCCACCTGAGCTGACTCAAAATGGAGGAGAATTGAATCCACTCCAGACCTCTTCTGGATGACTGAGCTCCTCACCCTGTTTCTAAGGGAGTGCCCAGCCACCCTATGCTGTCAGGGTTTTCAGGAGGACCAATAACGTGGAGGCAGAGACGGTTTCTTGTAGATGTATTAATGATGGCATTATCATAGATAATCCAGTAAAGAGAAACTGCAGGGGAGCAGTATGTATATAGTGGGGATGAGAATACTGAACAGGTGTGGCGATAATTGCTTGACTGGGAGCAGGTGTGGCCAGAAAAGGCTGGAAGGGAACTGAAGGAAAAAAAGAGTCGCACTAGGGGGCAACGGTAAGCAATGAGGCAATACAAAAAGACTTTAATTTAACCTAGGAAGGACTGAAATGACACAAAAAGGAAATGGAACTAAGGCTGTGTCCGAACGTCCGCCCTTATAACTATATAGGCCACTATATGGTCATAACGCCATTTTAAATCCAAATTTCTAGTAGATGAAAAAGTAGTGGACTCGAAATCTCCCACAAGGCACCTTGAAAAGTAGTGATCATCTATGGTCACTAAACGAGCAGATATATCCTTGAATGTTTTGCGAAAGCTCTCCTTGCAAAGCATCATGGTATTTGTTGTGACAGCCGTTCACTGTGGCTATGCAAATAACAAAGATGGCACATGCACTGAGCGGGGAGGTGGAGTTACGGGAGTAATGGGAAGCAAAAGTAGTGATCATCCGTCAGAACAATCATTAAACTGAGTTCACTATAAAGTCACTATATAGTTCCAGCTCTATGCAGTGACTGGGTGATTTAGGGGTTAGGGTGGACCTTTGGCGCCACAAGACTCTGTTTGGATACAGCGGCTGCTTCCTCCAAAGGCCAATTACATCATAGTGCGGCACCATAGCCTGTTCAAATTGGAAGACTCTGGTTGGAAGGAGTCCAAACAAGCCAAGAGCTGCTTAAGGGGAGAGTACCACTTATAGGTGGAGATGCTCAGAGGAAAAAGGGAAATGTCGCCAAACGGTGAATATTGTAAGTGCAGTTTAATATAATCAGGGTATATGAATAGTTCAATCTAAAATTAATGAAAATAGTAATGGTAAATTGTTACTGAGTCAGATGTGTGGCATGTAATGTTTGGTTTATTTAAAGGTTTTATCTGTCCCTGTGCAAATGGGTTTGGCGTACATTTAAGCACAGAATCTAATATTTCTGTAGTGTGAGGACTACAGCTCTGATATCTGTGATGATGGTACTGCTGCTGAAACTCCTCGAAAATGTCATTAGCACACAAAACAGTAGTGACAAGTTTGGCATCCATTCTTTGGTTGCTTTGTGAATCAACTGGCAGAGTTGCTAAGCGACATAGCTTACCCTGAGTGAGGGGCAGTGGACGCCGGAGAAGGCTGGACCTGTTAGAATCTACTGCTGAACTTCTTTTGCCGCTGAAATATAAGGATAGGGAAGGGACTGGAGAAATTGTGATAACTAATATGCAATGGGAAAACATAATCTAAAGATAACAGAAAGCCATAAACATGAAAAACTACAGCAAAAATTAAAATAACACCAGGAATGCTAAAAGAGATAATTAAGATATACACCTGTGAAGAGTTAAACTAAGAAGTAATTCAAACATGATTTAAATCTTAACAGTAAACACAGAATAACAAAAATCAAAAAAATTACTGAAAATATTTAAATTGCTACTGTAATTTTGTTCACAGCTCAGTGTTAATGTACTCACAACTGAAAAATCAATTAACATTCCACATGAGAGGGTCGCTGTTGCCACCCTCTGTTTTAGAGTTAAACTGCCTGTTCTAAAGGTCCTGAAGCATGCTCCAATGGTTAAAATAAATCAGCTGGCTGGGGCGGCTATAGGGCTGGCCACTGTTTGACCAGAGGTTAGCATGGCCCCCCTGGCCCCCATTCTAGCTGCGCCCCTGGCTGTGGACCTTAATCTCCTCCTGAGGCTCTGGGAGCTCGTTACACTTTCCTTAATCTTTATCAAGTTTGTCTATGATGTTGCATTTAAATGTAGCTAATTTCTGCTGCTTCTCATCATTTCAAACTCAGTGTAATTGCAGCCCAGGGCTGAAAATGTCTTCCTCTGTTTAGGTTCGTTGGGGAGATAAAGGCTCAACGGAAGAAGGAGCCAAACTGGAAAAAGCCAAAAATGCTCGCGTTGTGATGCCTGCTCAGGAATATGATCCGCCTCCACCACGGATTTACTACCACAGAAACAAAACCATCTCCACCCACAAGTGGTACTCTCCCATTAAGGTGCTCTTTCACTTTTTCTAACACAACATAATGAGTCATTCAACTAATTTATCTTTGTTTGCTTTCTTCCTTTGCCAAATGAATTTACTCTAAATAAAAAAATCCATTTTGATTGTGAATTAATCTTCCTAGCTTTTAAGCAGAGCATTGTTTTCCTTTTAGCCATCTGAAAAGATACTTTTGCTCAACAAAGTTTCATAAGCAATTGATTCAAAACTTAAAACTGAATATGTGACGCCTATTTGAGGAGGTCTGTAAGATTTTATATAAAGGCCAATTGTTACTGAGGAGCAGAAGTGAGAAAATGTTTTGGTTCAGTGTTTTGGATGATGTGTTACCAGGAAGTAGCTTATAAAATTCTGCTTCCTCAAATATTAGTCAGCTGGATGGATGGTTGTAATAAAAAACAGACATAGAGCTTACCCCTGGGAAAGGACTCAGAGCAGTGGGTGTTATTTTTAACTAATTGCATTCTTTGCTTATCTGTCTCTGTTTATCACATAAAGCCTTCCACACATCTGGAAACTAAAAAGCTAAAATAAACAACGGGATGCTTTTCTCTTTCTTTTCAGAGAGATGAACGTGTCGGTCTTTCAAAGCAGTAATGACATGCTGAAATAATTTCTGGCTTTTATCAGATTGGGTATAAATATACTACAGGGAAATATTTTAAAGCCACACCTAAAGTCTATATATTTTTGCTTCAAGACAGACAGGAATCCCTTTAATGTGGTTTTGATCAATTAAATTTAGGTTTAAGGGCCTTTAGGGAGGTCTTTCAATGATTTTGGTTTGGTTATTTTATGGCTGCTTTTATTTTCTTATTTGGCTTATTATTTTGTCCAACTATTTCTTCATTTTTAGAGGAACATTGCACAAATAGGAATATGGTTGCACTCTGTAAATGTGCACTATTTGTAATAGCTTGGCTATTTTTCATTGAATTTTTAAGAATTATATAGGAAGGATGACTATAGTCATAGTTCATAGTCAGACAGAAACAGTTAAATTCCCTGATAAGCTCTTCACCCCTTAGAGATACACAAATCTTCCAGTCGATGAAAAAAAACCATCAGTATTTGCTTAATGTTTTGGCAAAAATATCACCATTCTTCAATATTGCTTGCACATGTAAAAAAGACTTTCAGCTCTCCCTAAAACTTAACTCAAGGTTTAGACTAATTGATAAGAGAATGTTAAACAAATCAATCTGGTTAATAATGTGTGAATATTATTTGATTAAAGTCATTCGGATTTCAATTAAAGAGCACTTTTCATAACGTTAAATGCTTTTCAAGGTTAAAACCAAAGTAAAAAACATGCAACTGAGAATCAAAAATCACAAGAGAAAGTGTTAGGTAAATAAAAAATACAAATATTAAAAGTGTTCATCACTTTCACACAATCATATCTGTAATAAGGGGATGATACAGGCATATGCAAGCAGTGGCGAAACACTGAAGCTCAAAAATACAGGATTATCTTCTAAAACCACTTAAACCAAGAACAAATAAATAGGAATGAAATGTATTTTATAATTACATTAAAATATTATTTTAATGTAATTATAGAATGATTGTAGAAAATGTTAATTATAATACATAAATTGAACATATAACCTGATAAACAGATCAAATACATGAATAAACAAAAGAATGAAGGAAAAGAAGAAAAAAATGAATTAGGCTGTTTACAGGTGCGTACTACTTAAAGTATGACCGTTTTCTTTTAGGAGTCACTGTAGTTGTGTTAAACTTTTTAATGTTTATTTTGCCCAATTATTATTATTAGTATTTTCAGGGACTTCAGTAAATTAGTGGGAACAAAGCACGTCTTTCAAATAAATTTTAAGTTATGTATAAAACAACACAGCTTCATGTTTTGAGATTAATAGATATTTTATTGCTTTATAAATCATACTGTAGAAGATAAATATTCTTCCTTGCACCATTATAGAGGAAAAACTGTGTTACATAAAGCAGCAAAATATTTCCCTGATGATGACTTTCAGACAAAGCAGAATGATAATAAATATATTTTCCTGGATTATAGGAATATTTGTTTCTTTGAAGACGGAGATGAAACAAGAGAATTTATGAAGCTGTGAATGTGGCATCTTTTTTTAGGGGAAACTGGATGCTCTGGTTGTGTTGATGAGAAGAGGCTACGACAGAGTTTCTGTGATGCGACCTTATCCTGGAGACAAGGTGACCAACATTTTTCTTTTATTATTATTTCTTAAAAAGTGGTTTATAGTGTAACAAAAAAAAATTGGAGTCAATTTATATTCTATAGCAAAAAAGGAAAACACATAAATAGGTTAAGAGCTTGTGGTGAGAATTGGGTGACCTCATGGCATCAACATCCTTGAATCAAACGGAGAACTTCATAGGAGTTCTCAAGTGCCAGAGTGAGAAGACAAATGGAGTTATAGAGTGCATTATTGTCTGGAGGAACACGCCTGCAAAAGTCATTAGGCGACCAAATAGTCTGGCTTCTAAAGTTCACAGAGTTTGCAGGAGTTGGTTTTCCTTCATGTCACTCACTAAGATGAAGCATCTCCCTTGCAAATCTACCAGCAGCCTTGCAGCAGTCAATTAAGCAATTTGCGCCACGTTTGTTACTCCTATAAATCTGACTGCGTTTCCACCATTAGTTGAGTTACACGTTTCCAATTTACTTTATGTGCCTATGTTACAGGGTCGGTGCATCAACTTTACCCGGAGTCCATCTTACCCTCCTCCCCGCTACCCAATCTACAACCATCCCTCCACGCCTATCTACACATTACCCAACAGGTACCAGCGGCGTGCATCCGACGGCTGCCAGGACCTCTACCTGCCACCCTCGCCTACTTCCACACTGCCACCTCTGCCGTCGACTCCACCCCCGACCTCCAGCAGCTCCTCCATGTACACGCCTCCTCCGAACAGAGACCTGCCCCAGACCAACGCCAGACCGATCACTCCACCTCCATCCCCAACAGGCTCCCTGCCACCTCCACCCCAGGGGCAGCCTCCTTGTAGAGCTCCTCCACCCTCACGCCCCCCTCCTCGGCCCAATCATGAGATCAACTGAAGATGTTAGCTCCAAAAACTTTACCTGTGGGACCTTTTCGCTATAACTGAAATTCTGATCGACCACAATAAGAATAGAAGTGACTTTTCACAAGAGCTGCAAACAGTTTAACCTGAAATACAATATTTTGTTCACAAGTCTCATCTTGAACACCAGTGTAAATAATGCAAGTTTTTCATATTTTACTGTCTTTGCATACAACAATGTACTCCATGAAACAGATGGTCATTCACCATTCCTGAGTTTTACTTAATGTAAATTAAACATGTTAAAGCAGCTAGAGCTTTTGGTGCTGCATAAAGGAAAATAAGACAATATTTGGAACTTAATTTTCTTGAGTTGAGGTTTGTGCCTCACAACAGTGATCTTAATTTCTATGCCAATAAGAGAAAAAGAAGCACTGAAAAAATGAAATGGGAACATGGCAACCATAAGTTATAGATAAGTTACAGAAGAGCTAAAACTAAGTGCATACCAAAGTTCCTCTAAAGAAGAAAATAATGATGGTTAAGTCTCTGACTTCAATAGAGTTCATTAGATTAATATTCATGTGGTGACGTCTCCAGGGAAAAGGTAACCTGGTATAAGACAGATTGATTCATATAGTTCAATTTCAACTTTACACAATATCCATCTGGAAAGTGTTCCACAAAGGGAGGAACACTCAGTCCAATTCTTCGAGCTGATTGGGTAAATCACCATCTGGCACCTGCCTCCCCTGTCGAGCTTTTAGCCAATCACAGCAGCAGTAATAGCTGTGACTTATCACATTCTTGATTTGTTTCAGAGTTAACTGATAAATCAAAGTTTTACCAAATCACACAAATATCTTCCTCATCCACAAAAGCAAAAGTCAAGTCCTTTTGCTTATTTTTTTCAATAGCAAATAGAGAGTATTCCGGCTAAAACAGAGACAGCCATGTTTGTTTTGCTTCAGCCTTCTTTTTCTGGTTGAACTCATGCACGCCACTGCATTTCATTGGTTCGAAACATTTCTTTATCTTCTAATACATCTACTTGCTTTTAGAAAGTTGTATTTTCAGGGGTTTTTGAATTTACAGATCTTGCAACAATTCATCTACTTGCAAGGAAAGCGGGAAGGATGGAGTCAGTAGAAATGTATTATGACAGCAATGACCTGGAGATCCATCAAACTGGCACCTTATGGTGGATAAAAAAAAAACTGTCTATAAGAACCTTGGTTAGTCTTTAATATTCACCCCATGGACAGGACACCCTCAGAAAATAGCAAAATTGGAATCATAGAAAAATGAAATTTTTGGCAGCATTTAGGTAGATACTGTAATCTCAATCTGAATTGCACAGACTTCAGCTGTTCAATTTCTCCCATCAGCTGCATCAACAAAATGTTTAATTTCACTGCATTGTGTCCTCATCTCTTATCAATGGATCATTCCTTTCAAGTCAAGTTTTCTAATTGTTTAATAATCCTGGAGCAAACAGTGTTTTCAACAGAGACGTTTATTCTAGTGTTTAAAGAGCAAAATTGTCATCTGTGCTTGTTTAATTTCTCAAATATTAACAACTTTTCTTTGGAAAAAGTAAGTGTGCTCACTTCAGATTTGTTTGTGTTGCAAAAAGACAATCATTTAAACCTTTGAACATATTTCTGTAAGACATTTTATGTGTGTTACGAAAAACGACAACAGAGAAGCAGTTTGTATTTTTTTTTGCACTTACTCAATATTTGCCTTTTACTTTGATCTGTAAATATGCATTCATTAAATCACTTCATTTATTTCAACACACAGTTGTATAAAAATGACGACTGCATCGAAATAGTTTAATTTATGTAGTAGATATTGTAGATTTGTATTTATGCAGTGCTAAACATTTCCCTAAAGTTAAACCCTTGATGCAAAACTAAATTGATCCCTCATTCGCTACAGCATATTAGTCAACATAGGGGATGATACAGGTAACAGAGACACAAAGACTTAAACAGTACAGTTAATATCAGTCCTTTCCTAAACCCTTTAAGGGGAATAATCCAGAGGTTAACGAGGTTTCTAAACCAAAAAGGTATATTTTTTGCTGAAGGGAGTGGTCTGAGTTCTTTCAAGTTTTCTCCGAATAATAAAGCAGTGACTGACCCAGAATCAGATCCGAACATTTAGATTTTTTTTTATTGTGAAATACAAAATAAAGACTTTATTTTCTTGACTCATATGATGTGTATTCCTTTTTAAATACTTTTACTTATTTCACAAAAGTTATCAGTATAACATTAGATTTCAGTGTATGCATGTAAGGAAAACTATCCCAAAATTTAATTCATTACATTAAATACAATCACAATAATTCCCAGTCGCTGCACCGCTGAAAATAGTGGTAAAGCATTAGAAAGCCCAGATTTTATTATGTGATTTCCACTAAATTTCACATTTTCTATTTAGAAAAGAGGAATTAGATGAGTATATTACTTAATTTAACAGAAATTAAAGTTAAACATGTTTCATCCCCTTCAGAAAATATGAGATTTAAGTGTCTTAAGTGTTTTCAATAAAACTTGGAGCCCTAGCTTTAGCTCCAGAGAAGAGATCATCGCTGACTAACTTTGACTGCAGCAGCTTTACTTTAAGCTGGTTTCAGTGCCTTTGGCCCAGTAAAAGTTGGAAAAGAATTTGCAGAAGCATACAGTATAGCACTTTATAACATCAATGTAATGTGTGTGAGAAGAACCCAGCTGAAGTCATTCTGCTGGTCTCAGCGCTGAGACCTTCACCTGGATACATCATTACTGATTACTTTAATTAATCTTAAATTGGAGCAAAGATTCTCCAATTGGATTTTCTGATGATGGCATTTAAATAAATGTTCAGCTGTATGATTTGAATTAGAACATGATACGAAGTTACTATGGTGACTTTTGGTAACATAACACTGCAGTTAAGAGAGTTATTGTGTTGGCTTAAATTCCATCCTCCGTTAATCTTCAAATTCTTGTCAGGAATAAACCTCTCAATCTGTCCTCCACTTATATGAACTTTATCTGTACATGTGCAATGCCATTTATATTTTTTTCCTTTATTTAGATACAGATACATATTGAATTTTGGTCTGATCACAGCACACCTTTTTCTACAAGCATTTGATTGGTTTTCTTCAGCAGTGGAGCATTGATCACTGAGTGTGCTTTCTGCCAGTTTTCCTTCACTCTTGGACAACTACTCAGATTAATTTTGGACTTATCATTTAGAACTATTTTGTGACCGGGTTACGGTTAGATTATTTTTCTTTCAACTTCTGACATATGGCTAAAAAAGAGACATATTTTCAGAAGCTTAGGAAAAATCCTGAAAAATGTATTGCTTTGTTTTGTTGCAATAAGTTTGGAAAAATCTCTTTGGCTTCCATAATTTCCTCCTTGTTTGATTCCTTGGAAATGTGAAGACTTTTTAATGCAACAAAATAAGGCCTTAAAAAGATGACCTGCACTGATTAAGGACAGCATTGCTTTATAAATACTGATATGTTTCAGACATTTTCTGGGCTTCTATGTCTTTTCTCCACTTTTTTTCACTGTTCCTTTCCTGCTTAATGTCATTCTACTTTATTACAGCTTATTTACATTTTTTAGGTGGCTTCATGTATTTACTTTGAAAAACATTTATGAATTTCTCCTGCCCCAAATAAAATAAGTAAAGCAATTTAATTTCCTTTATAACGCAAATAATGGTAATTTAGTAAGTATTTGTGGAAATTTCTTATTTGCAAGACAGTTTATCTTACTAGAGGCATTTCATACTCCTAGAAACATATGCACAAATTACTTTGGTCATTTGAGATTGAAAATCCATATGTAATGGCAATTCTGCAATTTTTTTCTAAACATATAAAAAAATCATGAAATGTGTTGCTCTAAAAGTGCAAAAGATTACACTGCTTACAACTATTTAGGATTGAATTGAGGAGTTAAATGGTTGTCAAGATTTCTGTTTCTGGATTTTGTGGGTATGTCTCGACATAGAAATGGGGAGAAAAACAGAAATGGGGGAATGAGGTGAGGTAGGGAAGAGGAGGAGATGCTCTGAAGTCCTTTTGAGGCTGCGTGCAGCCATTAGCCAGGCGCTATCCATGTCAAAATAGAGTTTCTTCAATATTATTCAGCCTGCTGATTGCCTAAATTTCTTTGGCTAGGCTATCCTTGTTATTAGCACATTTAACTAACCTCCATAGAAGGAATTTATAAATTAACAATCTGATGCAGGCCATGAGGAACGAGGTTGATGGTCACAATGGTCAGTGTTTGGTGGCTCAAATGACTTGGGCTTGAGAAGTCCAATCATGGACTCCCAGCTTTGAACAATATTGTCATATCTGTACAAAGCATGGGGATGAAAACAACCCTGCATGTGGGAGCAGTTTCAGCACCTCTTGAGGAGTTTGGTGGTGGAGGCGTGCCTGAACGTTGAGCCACGCCCTGATCTGCATTTTGCAGTCAGGGGTCACTTTTTGGTAAACATGAATCTGAGGAATTTAGCGCAGACAAGAAGCTATTTACTAAGTGCTATCAAGGAGCTGCTACGATCTGAAAACATCTGAGCTCCATCTCACAGGACTTCATCTTAGGCTCACTGCAAAAACAATCTAGATATAAGTCAACATTTCTTAAATTCAGCCCTAATTTGAGCAGGTAAATAATATGATCTGTCAATGGAATGGATATTTCTACTCTTCAAATAAGATAAATTAGATATTATGCACTTAAAATAAGAAAGTACAATCATTTTTTTCTTATTTTTAATGTAAATCGTCTTGTTCCATTGGAAAAGTATCCCACATACCTCCTCAATTCAAGACTAAATGCACTTATTTAAAGAAAAAAAAAATGATTCATTTAGATAGAAAAAAATTCCAGTGCTCCTACCTCCTATCCTTTGACCTTTCTCTAGAACACCAGACTGCTGTGCTGAAACCCGACTGTCCCGAATGTCATTATGCCACGGACACGAGTGATCCTTGTCGAATTGGGACTACAGCCTTTCAGAAAAGAACTACAACAAGCAAACTACATAAATGTAGCCAACAGCTTAGGTTCTCCCTATGAAAACTCAAAACATATGGAGGTGTGTACATTAGCATGTGTTACACCGAGTACACTTAAAAAAATACTGTATTTTTCTTAAATTGTGAAAAGTAGGCCTATACGTCCTGTCCCCCAAACGACTGTTGCTAACCCTATAGCTCCTAAATGCCGGATAGCAATGTCAGGAGGTATATAAATGAACTGGTGATGATAGGAAGCATCCCGTTTCCTCTTCCTAGCTCCTCCCTTGCTATTTGGACAGCACTTATTTACAGTAGATGACTACGGACGCACTTCCGCTCTGGCTTAAATGTCTTTAACAATTTGCACTATTTGGAAGGAGCCTTACATCTTGAGCGAAAACCTTTCTTGTCAATGTTTGTATTATAACCAGAAGTAAACAGTAAGAGATTTTTGACCAATGAAAATTTAAAGAACAAGGCTTTATGTAGTATTTATTATTTTCTCAGTTAAACTATAATTTTATTCAGTACCAATGTAGACATTATTTGAACATTCTAAGAAATCTTTTTTATACAAAAGTTGCATCAATGATTAAGTGGAAGACTTGATAATAAGTAAAAAGTGAGTGGGAACCTCTGCAGAGGCTTGAAATCTGGGCTTCAAGCATTTTGTTAAATAGTTTCCTTTTTAAAATACACATCACTAATATACATTCATCTAGTTCAACACCTAAATGGGTTTTATTTTCCTGTGAGCGAAATAAAAAGACATCACAAAGGAAATAAAATAAAACGCTTCACTGGAGCTTCAGCATTATGTAACAAACCACAAAGCAGACAGTCAGCTGACTCCAATTCCAGTCAGATTTCCTAAAATAAATCCCATTTCCATGTGTTCTATTATGTTTTTCATATTTGAAAATGCCTTCAAAGAAACTCCGATTTTCAGCTTCACAGGTGGTGACGTGTTCATGATAGAAAAGAAAACTTTGAGCTGCAGAGGCAGACAGCTCCTGAAATAAAAACGACATTTTTTGGAAGATGTTTAAACAGATCAGCAAATGAGATTGGATAATGATTAAATTTAACTTCTCCAAGAGGACAGTTTTGTATTAACTCAGTATTTTACATCAGATAAGCCCTCTATAAGAAAGATTTTTACCGACAGGTTTAACCTCAGAGCATTGCGTAACATTAAAGAAAAAAAAAATCTCATGAATGTGTCCCTCTGGAAAAGTTTTTAAAATGTTTGCAGCTGCTTAAATTACTAAACCTGGCCAGCAGCGCCCTCTAACTTCAACTTCACAAACTGTGGAAATTGGTAGGAAGTCATAATCTGCTCCATAGCTCTAGGGAATAATGAGCAACAATAAATAAGTAAATTACATAAGTTGAATAATTTAGGTGAGGAAAACAGAAACTAAATAGCATTTATATTTAAAACTGTTTTTCTCTGACTATTCTTTTCCAAAGAATGAATGACTCTGAATGCTTTGCCAACTCCAGAGAAAAACAAATGATTCATTGCTACTCGATTTACTGGCGGCCCAAGAATTTTGGATGAGCTGTTTCCTTTCATTTTACCTAAGGAGAATTTATTTTCTTTAATAATCAGAAAAAAATAATACCAAACTAGTACAACTAATAAAAAAAAAGTTACAAAACTTTGCTTTTCCCATTTAAATTTAATCAGAACAACAAAGTATAGCCACAGACTCATTTTGTGCTCAAGTACAAACAGTAAAATATACTGTATATAAACTATGTTTTTATAAATCTAAGGAGTAGCATTGTAGCTAAAGAAAGGTTTTAAAGGTTCGATGGCCAGGAGGAAGAAATTACTGCGAAGGACAGAAGCAAGGCAACAAGACAACGGGACCAGAAGCAACTTGTGTCCTAGAAAAGCATTAAAGAAAAAGACAAAGTTTTCAGAAGGCACAACAATCAACACATGATGATACAAAGGTATGTCCTCTGAATGAATGCTCTGTGTTGGTCCAAAAAAAAAGATTCCAGTCAAATGGTTTTCTACAGATTTTCCTTCATACGGGAGCATCTTCTGCAAGGAAAAAGTGAGAAAGTTTCTCAGGTGTCAGAGCTTTGAAATTGTGTGGCTGTGCTCAGGGAGGGTTCAAAGATCACAACTCTGCTGAAAACATTTGAATAGTTTAAACACAGACAAAAAAGAAGAAGAATAAATCCAAACAAATAAATGTTTGGTTAAAATGTTTATATCAGTCTGACGGAGTACATTAGATAAGTTAAACAGGTGGATGAACAATACATTGACTCCCTTCACATTTATTTGCTTCAATTGCAGACATTTTCTTCAAACAAAAAAACTTTTTTTTGTAATTTTACAGTACAACAAAAAACATGAAAAAAGTAATACTTTTTTCTCAACACTGCAAAAATATTTGGCCACAGCTGTTGATAGCATTATATCAAGGCAGACATTGAAATGTAACATTTAACCCAATAAACAAAACATGTCATCTGTGCTTAATCCAAAACTGGAGTTTAATTTAAAAAAGCAAAGATGGGTAAGAACAAATTATGAAAACATGAAGCTGATTTTCAAACATAGGTTTGGAATAGTAAAAGCAGAAATATGTCTACACTTTTAATTCAGTTTATTATTCATACATAACAGGAAAACACAGATACCACTGAAGGAGAATAAAACAACAAACCGAAGGTAGAAAGCACATTGGATTCTATCCAGCTG
This sequence comes from Cyprinodon variegatus, assembly GCF_000732505.1. Classification (NCBI taxonomy): domain Eukaryota; kingdom Metazoa; phylum Chordata; class Actinopteri; order Cyprinodontiformes; family Cyprinodontidae; genus Cyprinodon; species Cyprinodon variegatus. Next base: position 751,802 of record NW_015150843.1, read on the forward strand.
AAAAATAATTAGCATCTTCATCAGTAAAATCTGTTTATATCCAGTATTAATTAAGCTGATAACACAGTGTATGGATGCAGGTATGCTAAGCCTGAGGGAAAAAAAGAAGTCCTTCATTGTGCCAAAATAAAACAGAATAAAAACCACATAATGCGAAAAAAAAAAATGAACCAACTCCATTAAGAAAGTAGTTTTTATAGATAAGACAGAATTTAAATAACATACACTGAACTGTGTTTATGTCAGTTTAACTGGGGATGTAAACTAAGCTTCAAGTAACTTAATACTGACTGTTTCCAGCTCTCTACTGGGCTGCTGGGAATTTTGGAAAATGTCGATTAAAAAAGTGCTTATAGAAACAGAAACATTTCTTTGGCTCACGGTTAAATGATAAGCCTCCAACTTTGATAGCGAATTCTGTTGGAGGAGGACTGCGAACATTTGGTAGATCTCATAATTCTGATAATCAAGGCACTATCTGTAGTTGATATGTAAACGAAATGAAATAAGCTTCCAGCAGGAACTGCCATGCTTAAACTTCACACTGCCAAGCTACAGATGTTTTCTGGCATGATGCGATACAAATTTATCCTCTTTTCTTCTAAATCTGAGCCAAAGTATTGGCTAAAAAAGTGAAAGAACACATCTTAAATAAACACACAATCTCTGAGTTCATAAGTCAGCCTACACTCCTTTAGAGCAACGTCTCCTCAATTTGGGTCTTTCGTGGTTTATTTCACCTTTTTAGGACTTGACTCATAACATGAGATATAACATTGACTTACAAAAATAAGAAATTTGTGAGGAAACGGTTAGGGTTGAGCATTCTCGATAAATTTTGTGGGATTTTTGAATGAGTTTAGGCGTTTAAACTGCTCATATGGTGACTGACAGCAGATTACATAAGTGAGGTAGGAGCTTTAATTGTAACAATGCTGACACTGCATTTGGGATTCTGGTAATACTGCAGCTAAACAATATTTTGGCATCTTCATCTGAAATGGCATTTTTTAAAACAGAAAATAAAACTTAAGGTTTCCCTTGTGAGTATCTGGGTTGAAAAGGTGCAGCAGTGAAGGGGTCATCCACAGTTTTCCCCACTATGGTCCAGGAATGCAGTGGCCCCACTGCCACTGAGCCCACAGCGGCCTGCTGACCAATCCTGGAGATGACACGGTGCACCGCCACGGGCTGCTGCAGCAGAGGGGCCTCTGTGTGTAAAAAGGCACCGGGGAGACACTTGTTGCTGTTCTTGACTTGCTTTGCCCCGGGCCTGGATATGTGAGTGTTATCTGGAGCATTTTTGTTGGTTTCCTGTCGCTTTCCAAACGGTGCCAGCAGGAAAACATCTGATGCTTCAGCAGAAAGGGCGGAGCCACTGAGTGCTGCCCCATTTCCTTCTTTCTGTCCTTTAAACGGGAACAGCTGAAAGACATCAGATATCATCTGGCTGTTTGAAGAGGGGCTCTGGGATTCTCCTTTAACAGGTATGAAATGAGGGATAGAGCTGGGAGCGTGTGCAAGGCGGGGCTGAGCACCACATTCATCTGACAGCAACTTGTCTTTGTTAGGGGCACATAGAGTGGTGCTCTGATGGATCTTCTGCCCAGGAGCCTCAATGCGAGCAGTGTGATGTTTGTTCCAGGTGAGCTCCCTCTGCAGGTCTGTGTTTGCAATGAAAAGAAGAAGGGTGACATTTATAACAAGAAATTCAATCATTGAAAGTGTTGTTCAAATTATATCAAATATAAGTAACTTTTAAGGCAGATCAAGTAGATAAAACCATAAACTAAAAGAAGCATTAGTTGTAGGAAAGTCCCAAAAAAGCAATTCAATGTAACATTTATTTTCTTCTTAAAGTCTGGGGAATAATAATCTTTACCAACATGTTTGTTTTTTTATTTGTCAAAATCTGAGAATTAAAATGATTGAATAGTTTATTATTTTAGTCTGAGTCGCTTTGCACTATAAACTAACTGCAGACAAACATTGCACATATAAGGTCTTACCTGCATTGATTTACAGGACAATCCAAGCCAGAAATGTTACTATTTAAACAGTTTTTTGCTTTAGCTTCAGCCATGTCCACCAAACATTATTTAGAAGCAACGACAGTAACAATTATTTTAATATTGCAATATTGCACAGACAAGTTTTTCCAGCAATATAAAGGAAAATAGAACTCTAACACATCGATTTGAATTAAAGATGTACCGATCTGATAATATTTCTATTGTTTTCAATGTTGATGAAAATTCTAGATCAGGTATCAGTGAAAATGGGCCTGATTCATAGATTAGATGGAGCAGGAGTCGGATTTAAGGCACATTATGCTGCAAGAACTCCACCAGCTCTTCTGACCAGTCACTTGATCCAAAATACTGTAAAATAAATTAATAAAATAAACACATTTAATAAAATATAATTTATAAAAATAGAAAAGAACTAAAAATAACTACTAACTATCATCAAATTATATCCGCCTCAGACAGAAGCTTATATAATCTGATTTTTTTGGCTAATAAATGTGTTAAGTTGGTAGAAACTTATCCCAAAAAGACATTTAGCTGTAACTGTAGTGAAACAGCTATCTTTCAGAAATCTATGTGTTGACACCTGTGCCATTAGTTTTGTGTTTTGCAGTTATTTTTTTAGTAATACAGTTCTAAAATAAGTCTACACCTAACATGATCTGATCCAGTTCTGTGAGCAGAAAAGGTACCAGCACTTCCCATAGAAACCAAACCTAAACATGCAACTTGGGTGCATTAGAAAATTACGTAATGTGAGAAAAGGTTGTTTGGTTTAATTTTGCTTAGAGAGGCTGAGCTGATAGCAGCCAAAGCTGTTTGCATGTCAGATCAGTAAACTCACAGATCAGCACGGCATGAACCTCACTGCAGCTAACCATGTGACACCAAGCGGTGTGAAGGTTCTACATTTAAAATAAAAGCAATAGTGAAACACCCAGTAGAGTCAGGACGTTTACAAACAGATTGAAATCAGATTTTCAATTTTGGGATTGAAAATCCATGTTTGGTATTTTAAAGCATGTGGGAATTAAACGTTGTGAGGTTTGTTTTTGATTTAAGTAAAGGGGTGAAGTTAAGAAAGGATGATGAAGACAGTTGTATGATTTTTTTGCTCTAACATATATATCTGTAGTAAAGGTGATGAAAAAACACGCAAGTTATGATAAGAGTTACAATAATAGTGTAAAACTGTAACCTTTATATGTTCCTGCTTAAGTCAATAAACATCATGTTCAATTCCTCTATGGACTATGGCCGATGAAAACGACACCATGTACAGTGTGTGCACTACTTTGTGTTGCTTGATCACATAAGATGTAAATCAATTGACGTACCTCAGCCAAGCTCTGTAATCCAAACTCTCTGTGGTTCTGGGTTTGTCAATAAGTGCTTTGAGCAATGTAAGAATCAGAGGTCGAAAAGTCAACATTCACATTTGTACTTTATTAGCCATCGCTTTATAATTTTAAATTATCTCACAAAAAATAGGATCACACAGTATCACAGCTCTGATGCAGGTTTGGGCCATAATGACAAAGAGGCATCTCAAAAAACACTTGATAATATCACATGACTGACAGCTTTCATTTTTCTTTTTGGAGATAACAGAAAAAAATAATAATCTGGGGCTTCCGTTTCACACCAGGTACTAGTCTCACCTGGGTTTAGTAATTACAACATCACACTAATGCTTATAGGGGAAAAGCTTGGGGACTTGCATAGGTTTGGAAAGGAACTGCAGATGACTGATGTTTGGCAGAAGAATCAGAAACAGGATTGCTTGGTTACATTAAGCCTTAAAACCATGCATGCAGCAACTCTGGTATATATATAATGAGGCTTTCAAGATGTCTTCCTGTGGTTTTCTTTTGGGTCAAAACAAAGGTGTTGCCTTTTTTACCCAAACTTACTGCAGTATACAGATACATGTTCCCAACATCTGCGTCGGTCATTTAATCCTTGATCCTTTTGGCACAAATCCTGGGTTGTAGACTTCAGGACGAAAGTAATTTCTCTAATCTAAACACTCATAATTTTAAAACTAGCTATATGTCAAACAATATTGCACGTACCTTAACCTTGGGCACTTTATTAACGTAAAACAAAGATATTTTGATATATCTTTTTCCTCCTCTGAAATTCCAAAAGTAAATCTTGTGCTTTTTTCGTTTCTTAATTGAAAATAATATCAAAGAAAAATAAGCAAGTGACAGTAGGTTTTTTTTTTATTGTAGTCATGCATAAGATGCATGAAGCATTTATTTTATCCTACAGAAACATCCATACAGTTCTGACCTTTGATAATGATTATGATGCCGTGTAAAAATCAAACTTTAGCTTGAGTAGAAGTGCTATACCTTCAGAGCAACATCCTTCAGAGCTCCGAGAACATTAAATACAAGATGATTCTGTAAACCGTTAAAATGAACGCATATTTCCAGAGGACAGGGGATAGTAAGTCGGCGTCCTGCATGAGATGCAGCTCCGACTACCTGAGAGAATTTAGGAGAGATGAAGGTCTGTGCTTCCAGAGGAGATTTAAGGACAAGCTGATCAATGCCATTTCTGCAGCAAATAACACACTAAGACTATTGGGAAAAAAACAAACAAAATACACTCCCGACACTTCAGGGTCCACACACACTTTACACTTTACACACTGAATACCAACGGCATGGGATTGTAACATCCAACACCACTGCCATGCTTTTTGATATGAATCCTGTGATCACTAAAATAAACTGGAGAAACCTTGAAAAGCCCAAACTCAAATGAAGTGGGACCAAAGAAAAATAATTGCACGGAATTCCCTTCTTCACCAGACGGCTTGGAATGCAAATAAATCAATCAACCCGTCCATGAAAACGGGTGGAACACAGGATCTCTTCTCTTTTCACAACAGTGGAATAAGACATGGGTTGGAGCCTCATCTCACAGGCTGAACAGACCAGGAATATCATCTATACATCTCAACATACTGACAGTCTACAAGTATTTATAACCCAGAAGAAAAATAAAAAGATCACACGTCTGCACAGAGGAATAACATTTTCAGATATTCTTTAACATTATCCAACAATAATGATGTTAAGAATCATATATATATTTTTAATATAGACTAATATCTATTTCTTACATTCATTCTCTAACACTCTATTCATATTAACATGTATTAACAGGAAAACAATGATATATATATATATATATATATATATATATATATATATATATATATATATATATATATATATATATATATGGCATGTACAACACATTCATACATAAAGCAATATGTCTTTCACATGTAAAGCTTTATGACAATGACTCCATATATACGATCTGGATAAGAGACTGAAGATATCTATTTACATAAATAAGGAGTAAACAAATGGGCGGAATGTAGGAGGGATTGCACAATGTGGATTTAATGTGCAAAAACAACAGTGTGTGAAAAATGTATGCCTTATCTCTGTAGGTGCCAAGAAAATGAACTGAGTGCGTTATACTTATTTTTAATTGCTACTATTTCTCTGCTAGGTTCTATTGTTGTTAGTTTTTCTTAAGCATTTAAATCCAGATTTCATGCATTTCGATGGAATTGGCACACTATCAACCCCCTGATTTCTGATTTAGTTCTGATGCATCCTTTCTTTAGGAAAATAACTTTAAGTCTTTAAAAGAAAGCAAGGTAGAAAAGGTTGAAGCAAATATTTTTTATACTGAATGGCTGGAACTACAGCACTGCATAATTATCGGCACTCCTGCTGAAGATGTCTTCACATCTGTTTATTTTTATTTGGGCAGCGTAATGTTAAACAGAAAATGCTTTGATCAACTTTCATTTGAGTTGCTTAGTCAGCAGTGTCCATGGTCAGAAATAATTAAATCATCCGCTCACACCAATGCACATTTTTGATTTTTGATTTATAAAATGAGTATTTATTAGCAATACAGGTTGTTGTTTTTCCCTGGTGCGTAAAAATATTGTGTCCAGAGGCACAATTTTATTAATTTTCTTATTGGAAAAGACAAGAAAATAAGCGATTTCACTGAAATCTAGGCATGTGTCAAATAGCAATAGGTACGATAACCTAAAAATAAACTTTCCCACTAAAGGCCTTTGAAACACAGAAGAGATGCTTTCTAAAAACCCTGGTAAACCTTTAAATCAGTAAACAATCAAAGCTATCTACTATCAGAGCAAAACAACTAAAAGCTTAGTACTACTGAAACTGTGGCATAATACCACTGTTAATGCATTGCTTCTCTTTGTCCTTTACATATCTAGGTTTCCTCATTTAGGAGCTCCGGCCTTCCTTTGGCTCTTCTCTTTCCCTCTGAGTCTCACCACAGCCATAAATGGAGCAGGCTACTGTGTCGCTACAGACCACATCATGCCAGACCGTAGGGCCATCTTGCTATTAAAGATCCCCCCTCACCACGATACAACATATTTGTAATAGAAAATGAATTAATCTGAATTTAACTGACCTGACCTGAGTAGATAAGTTAGCAATGGAAAAGAGGCATTTGACCCTCTACATAGAAAAAATATTTCTAAGCTTTTTTCTTGTTTTAAAAAACAATCTTCAGTAGGGTAACCAATAATTATGGAGTGCTATATTTAATATTTGCATTGTTGTTCTCATTGCTTCTCAGATTACTTCAACATTTTGTGTTATGACTCCTCCGCTTCTAGGATGGACATTCACATATTTACACTCTTAACCACAGCAGCTTCAAAGTTGTAAATATCCTCCAACAAGAGCTCCAAGAAGTTCAACATTTTGCATCCGTAGAAATCAGGCTTCAGATTCAGAAACGTTTGGGCTTTGTTGTTTCAAATAAACCTCATCTGAATAAGTGCGCTCTAAACTTTTCCATGTTTTAATTTTCTGTGCAAATAAACTCAGGGAGGAAAATCTAAGAAGGCAAACGACAACAAATTCACTTGTGCACGAGAACTACGACCACTTAGAACTATGCCTATTTTACAATACGACAATGATCTTTTTTGTTTGCTATTAGACATAATGCAGTATTCTTCAAATAAACTGATAGTTTTTATCCTGATTGACAAAGGAACTACCATGACTCGTCTTTAAATGGACGGTGAATGGCTGCTTGTTCTAAAACGGATCATAAATAATGCAAGGTGACGAGAGCAAAGCTGAAATGTTAGCGTGAAGAGATGGCGGACTATCGATGAAAGAAAGCAGGAATGAAAAAGCGCTGACAGGCGAGGGATGTTTCTATGATGAAGGGGGAAGTCAGGGGGGTGCAGGGAGCTATCCATATCAACACTGCTGATTGTTATGCTATGCCGGACTATTATCCAGAGTTACAGCTTCTACGAAGGAGGAAAATGGGGGCCATCTACAAGTCGATGAGCTGGTCCACCAGCATCAGGGAGCGGGCCAAGCTTGGCAGGCTGGATTCAGAGCCACCACTGTTACTGCGCGAGTGGCCTCCTGAAACTGGCCGGACAGACAAGGGGAGGGAAACAACACGAGTACAGGAAAACAGAGGTAGGGGGAGATAGGAGAAAGCAAAGGAGTGGGAGTCACAATAGGCAAGGAAAGCAGGAAACAGAAGTGAGAAGAAAGAATTCACCCAATTACAGCTACAGCCTTTTTTCTTCTAACAATTACATTCCTGTGTTCTCATTTTAATGATTAGATCTAAACCTTCTAATTTCAATCAAAAGATCCATCTACTTCTTTCTAAAAGAAACCTTAATGACGTACCTTGGGAATTCTTTCGGCCTGTGACGGGAATGGGATCAAAGTCATCCTCTGTAGCAGCCTCTGCGCTGGTCGGCTGGGTTTCAAAGTCTGAGATCAGGAGAGACGAGTCTGAAGATGATCAAATAAAGTTTAGACCAACAAAGCAAAAAAAAAAAAAAAAAACTGCCTTTTCAAGACAAATACATCTGCTGCTGCAGATGTTAACATCCTGTCTGATACCTATTATGAAATTGAATCACTGCAGTCAGACTGTGATGCAGAGTTGGTAGAGTCAACGGTATTTAAATACTATAGTTTACCAGCCAAGAACTGAGATCTAAAGCCCTAAAGCACGTCATAATGGAGAACATGGATTTTACAATTTAACACAGTCTGAAGATTGTTGATATCACAATGATGTCGCCCTGTTTTCTGTGAGATTGAAAGGCAACCGGTGTGAGCTCTGAATGTGTGATCCACCTGTTATCTGGGCAGACCAATCTATATAATGCCAAAAGACAGTAATCATTCATAGGGAATTTATGGCCACGTGTTAAATGTTGTGAAACAAAGACCTGAAACGTATTAGACTGATCTGAACAAAGGAAATGATCTGAGTTCAAGTTGCAGACATTTGAGTTTGTGATGGTAGGAGAAGAACACATGCATCACTAGCAACCATGAAATTTTTTTTCAACGAATGCAGTTGTCATGTAGTGACAAATCCAGAAATCTCACCTTTAGCTGCAGCTCGGTGTCCAAGAGATTTGGATTTTTACCTCCATAATAATAGTCCCCTTAAGGTTACAATCACTTCTCAGTCTAGTTTTTTACTATTTATTTCCACAAATTTAGTTGGTTTTTATTAAGTTCTTAGTGGGTTTGATATTTGCCATTAGTTCCTATTTATAGTATGTATTAGTTCTACTACTAATTTTAGTTTTTTCACATTCCACCTGATTGTTTTAGGTGACAGATTACAAAAATAAAAGGTAATTATTGTATTTAGGAATACTTTGAGGATCTCCTCAACCCGACAGACACGCCTTCCGTGGGGGAAGAAGAGACGAGGTGCTTGGGGCTGGATTCGTTCATCACCCAGGCTGAAGTCACCGAGGTAGTCAAAAACTCCACGGTGGCAAGGCTTCGGGGGTGGACGAGATCCGTCCTGAGTATCTCAGAGCTCTGGATGTTGTCGGGCTATCGTGGTTGACACGTCTCTTCAACATCGTGTGGAGGTCGGGGACAGTCCCCCCTGGATTGGCAGACTGGGGTGGTGGTTCCCCTCCATAACAAGGGGGACCGGAGGGTGTGTTCCAACTATCGGGGAATCACACTTCTCAGCGTCCCCGGAAATGCCTATGCCAGGGTGCTGGAGAGGAGAGTCCGGCTGTTGTCGAACCTCGGGTGCAGGAGGAGCAGTGTGGTTTTCGTCCTGGCCGTGGAACGGTGGACCAACTCTACACCCTCTGCAGGGTGCTTGAGGGTTCATGGGAGTTTGCCTAACCAGTCCACATGTGTTTTGAGGACTTGGAGAAGGCATTCGAAAGTGTCCCTCGTGCTGCCCTGTGGTGGGTGCTCCAGGAGTATGGAGTCAGGGGCCCTTTACTAG
>NW_015150843.1:762243-764230 GCF_000732505.1 Cyprinodon variegatus
CTGGCCTGGGAGCGCCTAGGGCTTCCTCCAACAGAGCTGGAGGAGGTGTTTGTTGAGAGGGAAGTCTGGGAGTCTGTGCTTAGTCTGCTGCCCCCGCGACCCGGTTCCGGATAAAGCGGGAGACGACGAGTACGAGTATTGTATTTATTAAATTATCATACTCCTCAACACAAGATACAGTTTTTTTAGGTTTTGGGGTAACCTGACATGCAGCAAAAAAAAAAAAAAGAATTTCTGTATGTTTTTGTTAAATTTATAAATACAAAATACAGTTAAAGTGAGTTATAGGTTTTTATTTTTTTCAATAGTTTTGGTTAACTTTAATAACCCTGAGCCCATGACAAACATCGCTTATTCTTTGTGACCACAGGCTAAAAGAAACAACTCTTTGTGTAAAAACTTATTTTTACTTCAGAAAGTTATCAAATTAATTAGTAATTAATCCTTATAAATGTGTTAAGGGTAAAACAATGACAAAATGTGTATTTCCAAATATGGGATTATTTACCCTAACCTGCTGAATAAACTTAAAAAATAGATGGGGTTTAGTTACATTTTCTAGTGTTAGACTGTGTTACTGCACTAAAAATTTACTCTACTTTAATGTGTTTGCATACATTTTTACCAGGAAGGCAATAAAGAGGTAGACAGCTGCACCTAAGATCTTGAACCCCCTAAGGAACCAATATTCCTGGCTGGAGCAGCAAGATCACGCCAAGCAGCATTTTGATCCTTTGATGTTAATGCATTTCTACCTCTGAGAAGCAGCAGTTTTTAAATTATTAAACACCAGCTTAATGTTTACTTTGTCGATAGATTACCCTTGGAAAAATAAGAACTGAGAGGACTTTCCACAGCTGAACAAATAAGACACTACACTCTCCCGGTAAAAAAAGTTTTTTTTCTGTCCAGTAAAAAAAAGAAGAAAAAAAAAACTTTCAGCTTCACTGAGCAAAATTAAGTGATTTCTAAAAAACTAGTGTTTATAATTAAGAGCTTCTTTGTTAAGATCCCTGCATCTTACCCGCTTTAGGCTGTACAGAGTCTCCAGACAGCAGGCTGAAATCATCAAGAGCAGAGGTGGCAGAGGTGGGAGCAGAGGAGACGGAGGAGGTGGCACTGCTTGGTGCTGCGGGGGGACCAGAGATGAGAGAGCAGCCCAGGAGAGAGCCATCTGCAGTGAGAGGGTCTGGGACAGGAAGCCAAACAGCATAAAGGGATGTTTTTTATTAGAATGGGATCTAGTTAAAACATCTGCATTCTCAGAATTGAATTTTGAATATTTAAACACATTCTGTCTTCTCTCACCTACTGTAAACTGTCAATTAGAGGTGAGTATTGGCATGAGTGTTGCGATTCGATACATGTCGCGATACTTGGGTCACAATACGATATTATCACGATATTGCAGTATCACTATATATTGCCATATTTTCCCCAGCTATCAAAATCAAATGATGAGATAAAACAGCAAGTACTGTATATTTTAATCAGAAAATATTGATTATGTATCATTATCCATGTTTTTTGGGGTTTTCTTCCACTGTGACTGCCTCAAACACAGATTTGGTGCTGCACGCACAGTTAAAGGGCTCCACAGCGCTTTCTGCCAGAATGATGGTGCAGAGGTAGCCCCTTTTCCCATCAATGTTTTATGTAACCATTTTTTTTTTAAATCGATACTAAGAAGTAAAATGGTAAATGGTAAATGGCATGTACTTATAAAGCGCCTTTATTCAAGTTAGGAGACTTAACCAAAGCGCTTTACACTACATTCATTCACCCATTCACCCATTCACGCACACACTGATGGTGGCAAGCTACATTGTAGCCACAGCTGCCCTGGGGCTCACTGACAGAAGCGGGGCTGCCGTACACTGGCGCCACGCTATCTATATATCTGCTTTATTCCTTTAAATTTCTATGTTGTTTTTATACATAAAGGACTTTATAAACATTTGAGTTGAGATCTTGCTGTCAGGCTAAA
>NW_015150843.1:764535-794728 GCF_000732505.1 Cyprinodon variegatus
CTGTCGCCCCGTCGTGAAAGATCGATATTATATCGGGCAGCCGAATATCACGATATATCGCCAAAACGATTATTTCCCACACCCCTACTGTCAATTGAATGAAATAACTGACAATAATATGGAATTATTTGGCCACCAGGGGCAGCAAAGAGAAAAACTTCAAAGCTGCAATTATAGCTGAATGCAGACAATTACAGGCTGTCATGGTGACAGTTTGTGTCACTGATACCATGCAACACGAAGGTCCATGGTTCGGTTACGAGGCTAGGATCTTTCTCCATTGGGTTTCCATGTTCTCCCCATTGATGCATGACAAGGAAAAACAAATATATCCCAGGATACCAAAGAAAACACTGATTTTTATTGATTCATATGAAACCAGCTGATGATTATGATGCCTATCATTCCACTTTTACTTTACATACGTATTTAGGTTTTTAATGTTTCTATTTGTGCAAAAAGTTGAACTAGATTTTTCATGGAGTTAAAGTGTTGTCAAGAACACTGATTGTGTTTTTCTGCTTTTTGTTCTCGTGATAAACTTTAATAAAAAGAAAAAGTTCTACCTTGAACAGACTCCACAGACCCTCCAAACGGATCAGACAATGACAGCAGATCAGGAAGTATTAGGGAAGAGGTGTCAGGAGATTTGAGTCCTTCAATCAGCTTCTCTGTAGGCCAGAATAGATAATAATGAAAAACTTACACAAAAGTCATTGATCAAATAGTTAAAATCATCCAGACAACAGAAAAAGCAGCAGGATGGATAGATGGATGACTTGGACAATGGGATAGAATTTTTAAACCAAACCCTTAGATTCTCCAAACTGTACATAAACCTGTGATTATCAGCATCATCCTTATCCTGGTAATTTCTAAAATTCCTGTTATCCATTCACAAAAATTCTGATTTTTATGAAGATAAAAAAAGGTTTTTAGCTGCTTAAAATGTATAGGAGGGGTATGGGAAACCAACCAAAGAAGTCATTATCAACACAAAGAGGCATTTACCAGGAGCATCTGACAGTTCAAGGGTGTGAAAAGGATCTGGGACAACCAAAAGAGACGCTCCTGATTCCAGAAGAGCAGATGGTCGTTCAGCTAGGACACAACGACAAAAATTACAGGAAAGATTTTGAAATCAGAATAAAATGCAACTGAACATTCTGGCTTAAAAACATAAAGCAAAAGGAGTTTGACCTTTACATACATTATTCATACTAAAAGGACACCAATTAAGTGCTGTGTCTAAATTCTTAACCACTTGAAAAATCCCTTTTTTCGTCATCATAGTCTTCACTTGGTTAACTGCATCACTGCCATTGATGTTTTTAGTCATTCTTAAAAATGTATTTAATTATTTACAGGAGACACCAAGCAAGGTTCATTATGACAAAAATTTATTTAAAATGGAAAATTTTCTGTGACGCACACAAACAGTCAATAAGTGACAAATCTAATTTAAGATTTAAGATAAGATAATAAAAACATAAAGTTTATTACATAGGAGTGATGTCCCATATACCTGCTCCAGAACCTTTAGAAACTCATCTGAGATGTTTCTAACTAGCTCTCAGGCTATAAAATGTCTTAATTTTAGTAGTTTTAGTTAGATGTGAGTTTTTTTTTATGAACTGGAGATTTTGAATTAAAAATATCTGCAGTCTTTTGACAACAGAGATTTGTCTAACATTAGAATTTTAATTTCAGCTGACCTTAAAAGATAAATATTATTTTTATTTTATTTAACTTGTATAAGCACATTTAAATTTTGTGACAACTAATTGTTGCAGGATAGTTGCCATCATGATTCAGGGCTAAAAGGACTTTTTCCAAGTGAACCCTACAGTTTTGTTTAGCACTTTTAGCTGGAGACCAATAGCGTGAATATGAGTACTGTAAGCAGAGACAGCAATTGCTTACGGGCCCACGACCTCTTAGGGGCCCTATCACTGACACCTGATTTACAATTGCGTAGGCCCCCTACACAATTGTATACTAGGACGTCTCTTTGAAAATGTAACGGTGCGAAAAATTCTTCTTAAACCCACCTGATACTAAAGAGACTGACTGCACCGGACCGTATTTATACCGCAACACATGCCAGATTTCAACATGATGGTGAGCCGTTTAAACACGACACCAATAGCAAAGCAAACAGTGTTACCTTTAATTACTATGTTAATAACTGTGTATAGTTCATTAGACAGTTGGTAAAAAATACACTCATATAATATGTTTCAAACTGAAATATTAAAATTAAAAGAACAATGTATTTGTGTATTTTATTTTTTACACTACAACTTGGAATTATGGATAATCCAGAGCAAAGATTAAAACCATAACAGTTACGTACAATGTGTTAGCGACGATGGATAAAAAAAAAAAAAAAGAGGTACTTAAGCGGATTCCCGAAATCAATCAGTTTTTGTTACTTGGGATGTCTGTAACATGTGGTGGTGCGCTGTCACAAATGGTTCCATTCAAGGTGCCTAGTCACTATTTTTCCGTGTGTGATGTGTGATCATATACTACTGAGAATAATTGCATAAATGTATCTTCCTGGCCTATTGATGGAACTGTCGCCGTATCCTAAACCTTTATCACGTGTTGTACTTCATATGGGGCCCACCCAGATAATGTTGCTTATGGGCCTATTGTCGTGTCGTTGCACCATTGATGGAGACGTTTCAAGTTCTCATCTCTGGACTGTCTCTTTACATCAAAACACAATTTCAAAGAAGTGAAGGATCTGACGGGTGCAGGTCCAAAATTCTAAGCAAGTAGAAAATACTGGAGTTTGTAAATACCTGTCCCTTGAGGAGTGTTTTCCACAGAGGCGGTCTGCAGACCTGGAATCAGCTCTTCAGAGGAGGCTGTCTCAGTCTCTGATGGCATATCTGTCATTAAAGAAAGAAAATATGAATTTAATCGTTTTGTTAAAGTAAAACTAAATAGAATTTAACCTTAATGATACAATGCCGTCTTTCAGTTTCAATCTTAAATCAGTTCTGTATAGCATCAGCATCTGTAGCATCTGAACCAAACTCCATGTATAAATTCTACCTGCAGTATTTTTGTCATCAGTTTTGAATTCCTCAGCTGTGAATTTGGAGAAGCTGTCGTCGTCAAACGGGTTCCAAGCTGGCTGTGAGGAGATGTTGTTGGAACCAGATGCAGAACCAGGGGTTGTAACTTTGTTTTGGTCCTTTGTTGGATCGCAAACGCTCGGCTGAACAGGGTCAACTGTGTTTGGTTGAGATGCAGGTGATCTATAAGAAAAAAAAAATAATCTAAAAACAGATGTATATATAGTTTCTGCCCATTTTGCTCCACGTGCAAACAGATATTTGTGAATGTCTGAACTCAACTAAAGTTGGTATCTGCATGGATAGGTTTGCACAGACCAAACTTTTCACGATTGCAGAGGAGGTGTCTCACTTAGCTGCTCGGCTGGAATGTAGCTCTCCAGTGTTCATAGTATTCAACAAGAAATCAAAAGATATTCATACTGAACCATTTTAAATGTCACATGAACAATAGCTGGCAGTGAATCATTGCTCAGAGCAGCCAGTCTTAAAGACCCACAGCATCTCAGCCTCTTTATTTATCGCCCCGACAGGTGTGCGGCTGGTGCTCTTGTAGAGAGGAAACAATGCAAAGCACCCAGCTAGACTTTGTTTCTTTGATTTTTGTAAAGCTAGAAGTCGAACTCGTCAAATGATTCCATGACAGTGTGGGAGTTGATGGCATTTGTCATGAGAAACAGGAATAGTAATGATCAACCATGAGGGCCGAAATGTCTATGCAGACGCTGTACAGCTAACAGTGTGAGCACAGTCTGCGGAGGTTTGTGTGAAAGGCTAAAAGCTTATTTTGTAGTGTGACATATTATAAAAAGGTTTGATTAAATTATATTACTGAAACAATATTTTAAAACAATAGTTATGAGAACAGCTGTTAATTATTAACTAGAGGTTCCATAAACTTTAAACAGGTGTGGGTAGAGGAAGTTTTTCTATCAGCATGCTTATACCAGAGGTTTATATGTAGGCCATTAATTGATATTTCACATTTTTTTGGCTGATATTAGACCAATTTCTACTAATATCAGATCAGGACATTCCTAGTTTCTAAAATCATTTTGTAGAAAAAAATGTATACTTAAATTTCAATTTTTCTTTGTGCATTACACTAGTTTTTTCCTCATATGTATATATGAAGAATACTGTAGAAGTTAGGACAGATATTGTATAAACTATGTTTGCATTTTACACTGATTATAAAAAAGTATAGACATAGGTGTTTGCTCAAACATTTGATGGGTTCAGGAATGCCTCTTAATACACACTTAAAGATAATACATTCTGTACTGTCGGAAAGTCTGTTAATATCCTTAAATGGTGCAACATTAATAAATACAATAGATGATCTCTGGTAATTGTTTTATGTTTTCTTTGGAACTAGATGGTTTAAGTGACAGGTACATTAGTTAACAGTAATTCTCCAAATAAACAGGGGTTTCAATTGTGTGTTAGAGAACTGCACACAGCAGCAACATCAACAATAGAAACCTGCTCATCATGCTTGGTAACACAGTACCAGGTTTAGATGGAACATTTTTTATCCAGTCTGTCTGCATGATTCGATTCTTGACTCTGTAAAGTGCCTTGAAATTACATTTCTCGTGAATTGGTGCTAAATAAATATATTGAATTTAACTGAATGAGGCTTTGAAACCTTTATTTCATTAAAATGGCACTTACTGACTGACTGCATCGCCTCCATTAGCTCCTTGCAGTGGCTGTGTAGAGTCAATGACTGGGGCTGCAGCAACATTTGCTGCTGCGTCGCTCGGCAAACGTTTGTGATCTCGGTCCTCAGATGTCGCAGGTGGAGTCTGGTAAAAAATGAAAAAATAAAGAAAACTAACTATACTATCAAATATCAGCAAATGTAATGTATGATGAATATGTAAAGTCCATCAGCTTTAAAGGATAGAGGTAAATTACAGTCTGAGCTGTTTTTTGACTGGTCTCAGGGGGAACGGATTCAGTTGGAGCTGGTTTTTCCTGCGGCTGAGCTGCTGCTGGTTGCCCTGGTGTCGGTTTGCTCGGCGAAGGTGGAACCTCTGGCTGCTGAGCCTGAGCTGGCTGTTTTCGACGAGCTGGGCGCTGAGGCGCCGCCGGGCTGGGCGGAGTCTGTGCTGTCTGTGTGGGAGCAGAGCTAACCACAGACGGAGAGGCCTGTTGCTCGGATGTTGGCTGTGCTGCTGCTGCAGCGTCTGCCCTGGCCACTTGCGATGCTGTGGTCTCTGCTCCAGCAGCTGCAGCTGGCTGAACACTCTGATGCACAAATACAAGGCACACAATTTGGTTTCACTCAAGAAGAAACAATCAGGCCTGGTATATTCAAGAAACAACATATCTATATAATCCCTATAAAATGATGAAGACGATTTATTATTTCCAACTGTTTTTTCTCACAATAGGAAAACAAAATTTGGATTTTCAGGATTGAAATTCAGGACTGCACTTGTACCTGCTTCTGCAGCACTGCAGCCTGACTTGAGCTGGTTTGTGTTTGAATGAAGGGCTGAGCTGACGTCTGTGCCTTCTGGGACTGGAGAGCTGCAGCTGGTTGGGAGAGGTTTAAACTGACTCCTGCAAAATGGATACACAGCACATCACTCAACAGCATCAAGATCATTTTCCATCATGCACAATTGTACAGTTTCACATGAAGCTGCAAATACTGAAATATTCACATTCATAGTAATGGAAATCTCTAAAGGAGAATCAAATGATCAGCCAACACCTTATAACACGAATCTGATATCAGCTGAAGCAGAAACAGAGATTACAAAAAGAAGCAGAGAATAATTGCAGTGGATGTTTGCTTTATACTTTTAAATGCATCCCTGTAGACACTTCATCTGTTCCTATTAAGAACAGCAGAACATAACTTTTTTAAACTGATGTTGGAGGATTCATGCATCTAGATAAATTTTGATAGAAAATGTTTCTTGTCATAATAATAATTTAAAAAAATAACGGCGGAGTAAAGCACGTACCCACAGGCTGAGCTGCAGCCCCAGAGAGATTAGCCCGCTTGCGAGGGGTGAGAGCAGCAGGCTGAATGGGAAGGATCCCAGAGGCCGCCTGGGTGTGCACGGCTTTGGGCCTCTGACGAGGCGTGATGGAGGTTTCAGTGGTGGGAATTGGATCTGTGAGTCTGATGAAAAAAAAGAAGCATAATTCTCTTTAAATTAATCATGCAAAACACAGTTAACATAATTGTATAATGAGTATCAGGATATGTATTAACTGGGAGTAATTAGTTCCACAAAACGTGGTGTCACTACAGCTTTAAGGGTATTACAAAGTAATGAGGTCATGCTTGCCTGGACTTAGTCTGGCTCTTCTTCGCTGCAGCAGCTTCGCTCGCTTTGATTGGCTCAGGAAGTGTGGAAGGGATTGAAGAATTCTAGTTTATGGAGGAAAAATCAAATCTTGTCAAGGAAATCTGGACAGAACTTACATAATGAAACCAAGAAAAATAAAGGCTATTGCCATTCATTGAAGACTTTTGAAGCTAGATTTTAGTAAAAGGTTCATAGTATAAATTAAGATCTGATGGCTTGGGTTGTATGAAAACAGTGTTTTATGGAAACCTTGTCCATTCTTTCTGTAAAATGGTTAAAATAGCCAAAGTGAAAGTACAAGAATATGTATATGAAAGAAAAATTCTATTTATACATTTTTTTTTTTACATGAGCAAATTAGCCTGGAATAAGCAGATAAAAGGATCACTGGATGACTCGAAAGCCACAACCTAAAAAAGGGTCTTGACATGTCTTCTTAGAAAGAAAGGATTACAATTACTAATATATAAATCTGTCCCTAATAACAATAAATAAATACTTGCTTTATTCAGCTAATTTTAATTGAGGGGTCTACTTTTATGTTAAAATACTTTAGGCAGGTAGGGACCAGAGATTTTCATGTTGCCTTTCTTAGTGAACTCATTGGGTGTTTCTAGTTAATCAGTTAATGTGAAAGCCAAAAGGCACAGCTTAAGATTACCCACACATGTTTAAGTAAAGCTGATAATTAAATGTAACTGATTTAAAAAGTCAAACAAGCTTTAAACTAATCCATTATTTGTAACGTTGAATACTGTTTGCCGTTGATGTGGTGACACTAAATGTAAATACTTAAATGAAAGAAGTCTCAGATACGGGTTGTGTCCGGCTTTTTGACATTTTTGAGCGAGTAAAGGTTTGTTTAATAAACTGAAGTGGTTTCAAAACTAGTAGAATATATATGTTTACTGGCTCTTTAACACAGAATAAATCATATTGCCCAAATTCTTCCTGCCATTTTCTGAACGGTCCTTCATAATAAATCCTCTCCTGGATGCATCAGTTCCAGATGAGCTGATGAGTCTGAGGAATGATGATGCTAATATCTATTAAGAGGATTTAGCCTGCTGAGGTTAGTGAGAGGACTGGTTTGCAGATTCAGTCTCCAAAATTAGCTTAAACCATATGCTACTTTACATTTATCTATTTAATCTAAAGATCCTATAAGATGTTTTTTGTCATCCAGGTCTTGAATATGTGCCGAGTGTCGCATAGCGTTTTTTTTTACTAAGTATCACACTCTGCTCTAAAGATGAGGATCCTCCAGAGATCCAACGCCTGCAAAAGAGCAGACACTGTGCCAGTCTCAGAGTGACTTTCCAGGCAAACAAAACTGTTTAGCAGAGACTGCGCTCCAGTCGACAGAGGGAGCCAGAGGGAGCCATGGGAGCAGAGATAAGAAGCTGGCTTCGGAATATCATAAGGAACTCTGTAGTTCTGTTGAGGCTATTCTGGTTTTAAAAGCTGGAAGATTAAAGCTGGTTCTGAACCCTTTGTTTGCTGTCCTTGTTTGTCCTTTCCTCACTCACACTAAGTTAAAGATTGTAAATCAGAGTTAGACACATGAGAATGATAAACTGTTGATAAATAACTGATAATGTATTCGACTTTTTAGTTAACTAGAAGAGTTAACAAACTTAAGCAGTGTAAAAAAAAAGATAGCATTCACCTTACTTTTAAATCAAGCAGTGAATGTGATAAAAATTGCTTACATGCTCTATTCTCAGTGAAAGATCACTGATGGCATACTGCCCTCTACCTTCACTTCCTGTATAAATAATGAGTTACACAAGTGTAGAACTAAATAATAATGTAAACCTGACGATATTTTAAAAATTCACAAAACGGGGTAATTGTATATTGCAAAGATGATTTTGAGATTAGAAACCTTTTACAATATTTTTAAATTCTGCTTCGGTCGCTGGCTCCAGCCTCCAGAACCAACTGGTAAGATCATTACTGTTAAAAACTTTTCTCAAAATACTATAGAAATCATAACCTATTCGTTTCAGACATTTCTTTCCAGAACTTGTGCAAAATATTTGTTGTAGAGAGAGAGAGAGAGAGAGAGACTGACCTTCACATTCTGAACAGGGCAGGTTCGCTGAGCTAGTTTAAAAGCAAAGTAGGACACCTGGTAAATATCAGGTCTTTTGTCAGGGTCTGGCTCCAGCATATACCCTAAAAAAGTGAGTTAAAAAAAATCAAAATACAATAAAAAAAGAAGGAAATAAAACCAAAAACTCTGGACTAAGAGCAGTGAATATCATTTAACAGGTACTAACGAATGAGGCAATGAAGATCGTAAGAGTAGCGCGAGTTATCTGGAATAGTGAAACTGCCATCACAGATGGCCACCTGGCTTTCACCAAAGGGGAGGGTGAAGAAGCACAACTTGTAGAGCAAACAGCCCAGCGCCTGGAGAAATAAAAAAACCACATGCACACCCAGGGACAGAACAGAGGGAATTAATAAGTCCAGAAACATAATTCCAAAACCAGAAGCGCAAAAAAGATTCCTAAATTATTCAACACAATTAGACCCAATAAACATGACTAAGTTGTCGATTTTATGGATTCATTTATAACTGAACATAACGCAATTTAACAGGACAGTGATCAAGGTGCTAACACCACAGAGGACGTTCATTTCTGCTCACCCAGATATCCGCCTTTGTGGTTATGATCTTATTGTTGTAGAGGTTCACCATTTCTGGAGCTCGATATGATAGTGTGGTGTACCTGAGGAGAGTTTTAAAAAAGAAACATACGAAATAATTATGACAATGTTATTAAATTGCAATAAAAAAAAGCAGCCATGCAGGAACAAGTTAAAGGAAAGTATGCCTGTATTTTGTCACAGTATAACCACAAACTTTAATGTTTTTAACTGGGATTTTATATACTTAAACAACACTTAAGCTGCGTTCACACCAAATGCAGAAGGAGCAGCAAAAACGCGTCTGCTGCTTCCTTTTTGCTGCTTGTACCAGTTTAGTTCTGACACGCGGCTGAAGCAGCTTTGCTGCTCTGGCTGCGTGGTGGAAAAGAGGGCCTGACGCGCACTGGGCAGAGCTACCCTGTCCTTTCTTTGCCTGGCAGCTATATTTGCTGTGATCAGTGGGAATAAAGTAGTTTTAATATGTTTTTAAGTGGGAGAATCCAACTGAAAACTTAATCTGTGCAGTCTGTTCATCCAGATTACCATCAATACTATTTCTGTCGGAGCCGCTCAGTGCGCTGTCAGTAGGAATCCTATTCAACAGCAGCCTATGGTCCGGTCGCCTCCTCGCGGTTCGCATCGGCGGCTGGAAAGCGGTTTTCATGTCTGTAATCCAAACTGCAGGCACCAGGATAATAAAAGCGAACATGTTTTGCATTTTAAGTTGATTTAGATGTGTTTGTCTCCCTGCCAGCTCCCAGATCAGCTTCTCTGATTGGTTGATGCGGCGCATCAAGCAGCAAAAGCTGCTCAGACACTCTGCGCCTGCAGCTCAAAACTCACTGCAGGACATTTTGCTGCGTCTTGACGCCCATCAACCATTGACTTTGCATTTAAACTAGCTGTTTCTGCTGCTCCTGCTGCGTTTGGTGTGAAAGCAGCTTTAGCATATAACTGTATATAGGGAGGAAATGAAAAAAAATATAAATATAGGTTTGCATCTTTATCAGCACATTTTTATACCCTGACATGAAATCCCATCCCTTCAGAAATCAATAAATTAGTGTAGTCTCTGTAAAAATCATTAACTAAAATAAGTCAACATAACTTACAAGAAGAGATAATAAAAAATAAAACATTTAAAATGTTAAAAGGCACAAACTTTTTGATTTCTTCCTCTACAGCTGCCACCCCTTCGGTCTGTGGGTTTTGGAACTTGTTGGTGGCACTGCCAAAGTCACACAGCACGTAATGACCTTTGTCATGCAACAAGATGTTCTCCACCTGTAGATGCATGGACAGTTTGGGTTTTTCTAAACAGAGATCCACAAAACAGAATTTAATCTTTGCAAGAAGTGCATTAGTGATAACATTAGGTAGATTTAAACGCCCCCAAAGCTGAGAGATACTGAATGAAAATCTAATACTTTTATTACTGCAAAGCAATGATAAATAACAAACCTTCCAGGATTAATTGGAACAAACCTCAGCTGCAAAAATGATGCGTCTCAGTTTATGTCAAAATATCTGAGAGAGGACTTAAAATCAATACAGCTTCATGGCTCTATGGGCAGCAGGTGAAGTTACTTCAAGCTCGCTTAAAAGTTATTCTCATCTGCTCTTAGACCAATGAATAATTAAAGGAAGTTTCCTCTCACACCAACAGACTTATCATTGCTTTTCAAAGGATGTTTCAGCAGGGTGATGCATAGAAGGAGCTGCTGTTGGTAGCTGATCACAATTACATTGGATGTCATCTCTCTAGGTACATCTCTGTATGTAGTACAGAGTTGTACATTACAAGCCATTTACACATTAAAGTCCACAGAGCTCAGATTCACTGTATTTAAGACTTCACCTTGCCAGCAGTGTTTCCTTTAGGGCTTAATCAACGGGAAACCAAGTCTGTGTTAAAATAATTATAAAGCTTAAAATAAAAACAACGTCGACATGTCAGAAAAAAACTAAAAGTGTCTAAAGACGTCACCTTGAGGTCTCTGTGGACGATGGGTGCCTTTCGTTGATGCAGGCGAGATACTGCATCACAGGTGTCACAGAAGATCTGAAGCACCTCAGACTCCGTGAAGCCAGTCTGAAGTCTCTGATTCATCAGATTCACCACCTGCCCCCCTGAAAACAGCATTTAATGATGTAGATAACAATTGTTCAGGCTTTCTAATTAAAATCTGTTTTGTTTTGGCTACATCCATACTGACACAATAGTGCCTTGAAAAAGTTTCCCTGTCCTTTCCTGATTCAGCCCCTCTCCCCTTTCGGTTTTGTTTTTCAGCCTTTAGAGACTTCGCAGCATTTATTTTTGGTCAGAAGTATTGTATTTATGGTTATTTTCCCTATTCCAGAGTTCATTGTCATTATGCAAATAAATTGCATTAAAATAAAAAGCCATAAAGATCTGATGGAATACCTCAAACCTCCCACTTCCTGGTCAAGAGTGGTACTGTTTACAACTTAGCTGCGTACCTCAGCTGTTGTGTTGTTGTCCTCGTCATAGCTGCCTTGTGGTTTAAGAGCAGGTTTATTGCCAAAATATCATGCATATATTATAACCAATAACAAAGAGGGAGATTTATTGGAAGTGTCCAGAGATGCGATTATATGAATATGTTTTTGTATTGTACCACATCCACGCTGATTTTATCTGAAAATCAGGAAAATTTTTGTTTTCCGATTATGGATTTCCCAGTACAAAACCAGGTCAAGACGCATCCTATCTATAACATCCTATCTTTGTGAAGCGGGATTTTCTGCGGTTACAGCGACCAAAACAAAGCTACGGAGCAGACTAGACATCAGGAGCACACTTAATGTGTCATTGTCTCCGATTATGCCTAGATGGGACCGGCTTGTTTCGGAGAAACAAGCTCAGGGCTCCCACTAATTCAACATAACGGTGAGTTTTATTTTTATGCAGTTTGTATTTAATTTTATGCCAGTCGTATCATTTTATTTAATCGTATTTATCCCCCCCACACTTTAAAGGCCGGTCCGTGAAAAAATTGTCTGACATATTACCGGTCCATGGAGCAAAAAAGGTTGGGGACCGCTGATTTAGAGTACAGAAGACAGGTGGATAAAAGGTGCTAAGGTACCTTCAACACAAACACTACCCATCAATTCTGAACATAACACTACCAATAGTGGTGGCAGCGTTGTGCTGCAGTGTTGCTTTAAGTTAGAAGAAAACTAATCAACTTTTCCTCATGGTATTCAGACAGGATAACAACAATCAAACAAGAAAAGCCCCCAAGGTCAGGAAATAAACCCCAGACAGCTGAAGCGAGGACTAATAGCCTTTTTTATCTGTGGCAGCCAATCTAACACTATTTTTCACGTTGGTCATAGATGAGAGAAGGACTCTCTAGATACAGGGCAATACGTGAGGAAAGCCTGTAGGAGGATTAACTATAAACTGGGGTGGGGGTCGACACTGACAGGGTGACGACGGTAAACATGCAAGCAGACTTACAGTTAAATAAGGTTAATCAAAAGCATACTCCTTCCCATATTTACATTTAGAGCATTTTCATGGAGTAGAATGACCTACTCAGAGTCCAGCCCCAAAACCAATTTTAGAATCTTCAAGATTATTGTTCAAAGATGCTTTTTTTTTTATCTGATCTGACTGAGACTGAGCTACTATGTAATGAAGATGTTTCACTAATTTTAGATCTAGATATCCAAACCTGGTAGAGACATTTCCCTAAAGACCTGCAAAAAGAATAATAGTGTCTACAAGAATGATTTTGGAATGATTTTAGGAACCTTATAAGATTTTTGTTTCACTTAGTTTGCCACATAACCCAACAAATACTTGAAAAAATGAAAAAGCTAAATGCTTTTCAATCTTAAGCAAACCATTGCTCATATTAAATAACACCTGAATCTAGAGTTACCAAGTAATCAAAGATGCAAGTATAACCCTTTACCCTTGCAGTAGTCCATCAGTATGAGAACCTCCCAGACGTCTCGGGATCCCATAGCTGTGACACTGGAGTCCAGATAACCTACGATATTCTTGTGGCCGACCAGGTCTTTCTGCAGGAGGAAAAAAAAAAAAATAAACATACACAATCATTAATACAACAACACACACAGATAACGCACAAAAAACCTGCTAGAATAGCCGTCCACTTCCTCTCCAAATTTACTCCCAATTGAAAGGAACTCCAGCTTCACTACACTGCACTGCAAACTTCTTACTCACATTTTCAACAATAGGGTTGAACAATTTGACCCAAGTTGAGATTATTTTTAAGCTGGATTTGTGTGCTAGCTTCAACTCTCTTTTCCCATCTGTGTGGCAAAAAACCCCACCTTAAGAATATTACTGCCAAGTAATGAGCTGGAGTGAGAAATTTAGGGTTTTACTCGTGCTCTTCTTCATCTCCAGCTTCTCCCGGGACTCGGTCGTGGGGGCAGCAGTCTCAGCAGAGACTCCCAGACTTCCCTCTCCCTGCACACCTCCTCCAGCTCTGCTCTGGGAAGCCATGTCAACTAGCTGGGAAGCCAGCTAGTTGATTTTAATGTGACAAAAATGGAGTGCTTATGCAATTTGAAATTGGGTTTTATTAAAATGTAATTATATTGCAAATGCAATTAATAGCCCAGCCCTAATCCACAACAGCACTGAGCAGTGTCCAGACATCACACCTTTGTCAAACCACAACAACATCTATGGACTTTAAAACTAATTCACTTTTTGTTTTTGGGCATTCGACTATTTGTAGAAGTTATATTCTACAATAGGTGGGTATCCTTAGCACAGAGAGGGTGTAGTTGTACCTTATATTTGTGGATTTAATGTTGAGCCGTTAGGTTTTGATTACCTACGTTAATATCTGTATATCAGTAGTTGATCTAATGTGAGCAGTTAACAATGTCGAAATCTGCATATGCTGTAATCGGTCGGTTTCCTGTTGTGATTCCTGAGTAAGCCGCAGCCTTGCAAGACACCGTCAATTCTCTCATTATTATTAAAGTCTTTACTGTGCAGTTCATTGAAGGGTGAAATGGAGCGGATGTCGTGTAAATTAGGTTCAGGAGTGTCATTTGTTAAAAAAAAAAAAACGAAATCATGTGACATAAAAGAAACATGTTGACATAGTTTTTAGCTAAAGATGTGGGGATAATCAGATGCAAGCTAAGAGCTGCAGCTTGAGGCTATTCCCTACAAAAGAAGGTGAGTCAGAAGTCTATTAGGTAATGAAAAAAAATGTCAAGTACTACAGTTGGAGGTGAAGCACAGTCTTTGTGTGTGAGAAGAGTGAAAGAGAGAAGCAAAGGTTAAGGAAGCAGACGTAAACCGACAACATGTATGATTACACTGAGAGATGGCGGATGATAGAATCTGGCTTGTTTGTAATCTCAAAAACCATTGCTTCCTTCCTTCCTGTGTTCCTTGGCATAAAGAATGCAGAGTCCTGTGCAAACTCTAAACTCAAAGAAGGCTTTCAGACTTTTCCAACATCGCCATCCAGTCAAATAGTTTGGACATGACATCACAGCATTCATGTCTATTTATAATCAAGTGAAGCATCACCATTAATAAATGGGCCAAAAATCAACAAGATAACACTGATTAAAATGTTTAACTCTCAGCTTAGCTGAGTAGTTTTTTTTTGGCTAAATTCTTCAGTTTTATGGTATTTATATAGAAATAATGTTAAAAGGTATTTTGCTCAAACAACACAACTCCTTTTAAAGATCTTTGCATTTTTCCAATTATTCCATTTCACAGCTGTTGAAAGTAAGCAAAGGCTGCAGACGTTCTCAGCTGTTCTGTGATAGAGTCAGTTTATAGTAGAGATCCGTAACTTTCACAGACGAGGATTAAAAAGTATAAAAATAAAACCTTTGTCCATAGCTACATACATTATTCAAAGAGGTTTTGGATTCGGTCAAGTGTTTAATCAAAATTGGGATTATTTGGATCGTTGCATCAGTGGCGTGTGGGGAAGCTGAAGCTTCCATTAGACTTTTAAACCGGACAATAGTTTTGAAAATCTGCCAAGATTTCATTTTAGAAAACATCCTGGAAGACACTAAAGTGGCCATTATGGTTGCCCAGCTTGAACTCTATTGAATATCTCTGATGGTATTCAAAAACATGCAGTTGCAGCAAGCAAAGCTGGGAAAACTGATGAATTGCTGGACTTTGCTGGTGGGGAGTGGGATAAGATTACCTAGGAATGCTGCGGGAAGCTGTTCTGGCTATGAATCCCATTTGCAGCATTGCATAACAATTAAAAGGTGTCTCTAGTCATAACATTTTTTATTTTGACTGCAGCATTAAACAAATAAAGCATTTAGTATTTAATTTGGAGAAGCTTTTTGTCATTTTAGTTTTATGGAACCATGTCTTTTTTATGTTTTCTTTAATATTAAACTGCTGCAAAGTCTATTTTATAGGCAGCTATACGCATGAGCATAACCATTATTATCCTGAATAGCAGGTTACTGCATGGACACAGCTTAAATAGCCAGGTTACTGCATGGACACAGCTTAAATGGCAGTCATATAATAGAAATAACAGATTTTATCCTCAATGTGCTTTACACTTACACAAACACTCAGAGAGGTATGGTTCCTAAAGTCTTTTTACAGAGCTGCCAGTGAATATGCCTAATTGGCTGAAAGTTTGGAAACATGGTGCCTCCCCTCCTCCACCAGATATTGCACACTGCCAGTCAGCTGGTTGAAAAAGGAAACCATATTGGCTTTTTAAACTCAATAACATTAAATCGTTTCATAGATATTTATTTATGACCTGTGTTCAAAGCACAACATCAGTACTTAATTGTTTTTTTTTTTTATACTCAATGTGATCATTCTGAGATAATGTAATATGAGCTCATTTGTACTTTCTCTGTAATACATCCAGCATCAGTAAAGCATCCTGAATGTATTTTTCTCTCTAAATACTTTTGTTTTTGCCATTGTCTGGATGTGTAGTTTTAACCAACACACAAATCCACAGGAGCAAAAAGCAATGAACAGCTATAATCAGCTACTCACCATAATCTGAATCTCCCGTTTGCACACCTGCAAATCATGCTCATTGTTGACGTACATCCTCTTCAGGGCACAACGCACTCCCTGGTTTGTTTTCACCAAGAACACAATCGCAAAGCCACCTACAAGAACCAAAAAAAGAAAGATTTGTCAACTAGATATCAACCCTTGACTGATTGAAATCATGAAGCTAAATTTAGAGTTAAAATTCAGGGCCAGATTTACAAAAGATTCCAGCTTAAAATTAGTCTTTGTGAAAATTCAGAATGAGGCTGCACATGAAAGCTTTCAGACTGCATCTCTGTTCTGGTAAACGAGCCTCTTTTTGCCTCATTACATCAAACAACTGCCAGTGTCTGTCCCTTACATCAGAGCGGAGGATCAGGACCACATGGTGCTGCCTTATAGCGCTATCTATTAGTCATGTCATTGCCGGAGGGTTAAAGTAAAGGCCTACAGTGAGGCCTATCCATCTGGTACGGCTCAGGCCACATATTCATTGTGCCGAGTTTAGCTGTGCCACTGTCATCGTTTTCAGACAGATACTGTCAGTCTGCATGGAGGATCTTAAATGACAGTTTAGGATATAAATATGATTCAGATGCAAATAACCAGGTAAAGACATTTCTATTTTGAAATAACCAATATGTCAGAGATCATACACAATACTCAGAAATGGTAATATATATTTGGTTCACAAAAACAAACAGAAATACAGACTTTTTAGTGACATTTTAAATATGATTTTAATGTTAAATTTATCTCCATGGCACATTCAAAGCAAAACCAAAACAAAGGATTAAAAACCATACCAAGAAACCCTTAAACTAAATCAAATAATATTTTTAAATTTAGGGTTTTGATGGAAACAGTTATGGGCATATGTTTATATGTAAGCAGGTAAAAAGTGTTTAAAAACAGAATATTTTAGTGTATGTTTCTCTTCTTATGTTGTTTGAATTTTTCATATGATTCCCTGTCTGTTTATTTGCAATTTTTTTTCTATTTTTGGTTTTTTTGCTTTTCTGAATTTGCAAAGAGTCAACAATTAAACTAATTAAAGGGGAAAATGCAGCCGTTATCCTTTTAGTTCCAGATAGGCCTCTATAGTCCAGCATCAGCATTTTCACCTCATGACTCTGGGTTAGAATTTGCTTACCACTGCTTGTCAGTGTGAAAATGACGATATTTGCTTTAGACATTCATTTCAAGAGGATAAAACAACTGCCTGGCGCCTGCTAGCATTCAGCTTTGACCCATAATTGCAGAGTAAGAAACTGTGGTAGAGCTTTGTTTTTAAACACTTGGGTACAATAGTTTGAGATCTTTGTGGTGCCTGTGTGAGACAGACGCTATAGTGGTGTTGAGGTATCTGACTCACAATGACAAAAATACTCCTTCACCATTGCTGTGTTTTTGGCATGCAGGGGGCAGCAAGGCCTTGGGGTGGTGTGAACACAAACAACATACAAAAGAAGTTTTTTTGTGTGTCAGTTCAGGGGTTGACATTAAGGATTTTTACCACTGGCCCTACATTCACATTTCATTTGCCCAGAAACAATTTTTACTTGCCCAGTATAATGTTTGATAAATATAGTTCCTAATATTCATCTTTGTATATATATCAATGAAACATGTTTGTTTTTTAAATGTTTTTTGTAATTATTCAGTATTTTTTAAGTTTACAGGTTCCTGGTGTGTATATGCATGCGTCAGATAATGAACTCAAGCCCACATTACCGTGTTAACATGCTCTTCAATCCTACCTTCACATTCTTTTCAAACTAAACTTTGCTTTAAACTGTTGTGTGCTTGGAAAAATATAAACTGTAATGTTAAAAAGCTAAAAAAAACTTGACAGGTTAAAAACTTAAGATAAATCACAAGACAGAAGTCAATGTCACAAATGAATAACTTTTATTTTAAGAGTCACGGTATATTTATACAAAATAATACTATTAATATAATGTGACTTTTCTAGAGAATCATTATACATAGTTATTTTATTCAGGGTTTCCACAGTCTTACATAATTTCAGAATTCCTTGACTTTTAACTGACTCAGGATTAGTTTTCCCTGACAAAATAAATGCAGCCGTTTGACGTTTTGGTAACTACATCAAAATTACCGCTATGTGAACAAAAATCATGCCATCTGGTGGAAAATCACCCGGCTTTTTCAAATCACGCGAGAATGTGTACAAAACAACAAAAATGGTGCGGCAACGCGGCAATCGTTTTCATCGAATGTTGGTGATTTTAAAGTAATTTTGAGTGATAAATAATTTTTTTTGCAATCATTGCTCTTGCCCGGCGGACAAATGCAATGAAATTTGTACTATCCCTACAATAAAAACTACTTGCCCAGGGAGATCGGGCGATGGTTAACATTGAGTCCTGCAGTTACTCTATGAATGAGGGGTAGTATGCATCTTTTCCCTTCACAAATGAAATCAGCTAACTGATAAAAAGATAACAGGTTGCTTTAGTCCAAAAATGATATGGTCAACCCTGACCTCATTTAATTAGCAAATGCTTCGATTGCCTTGCCTTGTAAACTAGTACCACCTGCCAGCAGCCAAAAGCATTTTTGCCTGCGAGTTTGGTCTAGCCTTGAACAATGCCCCAGGCCCTAGAACTGGCGGGCCAATCACAACGCAGAGATGTGTTTTGAATTCCTGGATGCAAAGCAGGCGGGGTTTTGAGGGTGTGACGACAAAGCTGCGCGACGCTGGAGAAAGCACAAGGAAGGTGGCAACAACTATTGAACAGTTCTCGTTTGACTCAGCTTTGGAATCAGTTTTGGAAGGATTAGACTTGGGATTTTAGTTGAAACGTGAGCAGGAAGAGGATCTACGCTCATTCATTTTTGAGAAGGACGCATTCGCCGTTTTACCGACAGGCTGTTTGTTTACACCAGGGGTGGGCAATTCCAGTTCCTGGGGGCCAGAATCCTGCAACTTTTAGATCCATCCTTGCTCCAACACACCTGAATTAAATGGCTCGGTTACCTCCTTAGTATGCAGTCACTTCCTCCAGAGTCCTCTCAATCATCTAATTATTTGATTCAGGTGTGCTGAACCAAAGACACATTTAAAAATTGCAGAATAGCGGCCCTCAGGAACTGGAATTGCCCACCTCTGGTTTACAGTCTCCCACCAGCTTTCTGGCATACTACGTCACAGTCAGTTGCGCTCATTGGTCAGAGCGTTGGCCAATAGGCACAGACATGGTTTGAAAAACAACGGGTTGTTCTCAACAATCTTCCGATGTCTCATTCATCAGGGCCAGACTAAATTACACATTTAATCTCACATTTAGTCTGGTTTATCAGGCTAGAGATTGCCATTAAGGAGGAAAAATCCTGCAACACTTCTTACATGTGATATCAGTTGGCCATTTCAGATCCGTTGCGTAATAATGCTTACTTTTGTATCTGATTCAAAGTTATCATAAAGTGCTGCATTAAAGAGATAGTCTGTGTTTTGTTTTCATACGTCTATAAATTATTTCTCAAATATTTAGTCTTTGAGAAGACTAAATATATATAAATATAAAAGTAACTGGTTGTCAGTTGCCTTTTGTTGCTTCTTTCTGTATCTCTGCTTCTGTATCTCTGTCTCCTAAAACTCCAGTCGGCCTGAGCAGATGGACGCTCACACTGAGCCTGGTTCTGCTGGAGGTTTCTTCCTGTTAAAAGGGAGTTTTTCCTTTCCACTGTCACTACAAGTATGCTTAGTGTGAGGGATTGCCCTTAGTCAATGAGTCAATGCGATCAGCTGGTTTTCCTTTGAATCAATTTGACCTTATGATCAGGTTGAATTGTAAAGTGCCTTGAGATGACATGTGCTGTGAATTGGCGCTATATAAATAAACTGAATCGAATTGCAATATCTTAAGACTTATCTTTCCTAAATAGATTATTTTATTATTATTGTCATCAAATTAAATTATGACCATTTTATTTTTTGCTGAATTTGGGTTCCTGGCCAAGGCCCAATTCATAAAAAAATGCCCCTGATACCTTTGCCAAACAAAAATAAATAAAGAGTAAAAACCTGGATCAATAGATGTGATCTGGGCAGTTCAGTCTCGGTCTCACCTTCAGCAATGATCTCCTCTACGGTGACTTGGTGTCTCCCGACCGTGAAGGCTCTGCCAATGAAATTTCCTCCGGCGTGACTGGACCCAGAGCTGCTGCCCCCTCCTCCAGAACCAGGCCCAGAGCTCACCAACTCCCGACGGGAATCAAAGAACTTCCTCATGGTGTCGAAATGGCAGCAGGGAAGATGCTGTTCCTTTACCCTCTGATGTGCAGCGATATATCAGAACCTCCGCTCCCAATGTAAACTTCTCCACAGTCTATTCTGGTCTCTCAAAAATATGCAAATAATACCTCTATTTTTCCTTTTTTTTTTCTTTACTTGTGGTGGTGATGATGTGAGATTCTTTTAGGGAAATTTCCCATTTGCCTGCCAACACAAGCCAGTTGGTAATAACTAGAGCTAGCAGTTATGTAAGTGTATTAAACCGCCCAGGAGGTTAAAGCATCTCCGGGAGAGAAAAAAAGTGCTCCTTTAACCAGCAAGCCAGCTGTTCATGGTAGGCTGCTGAGGAAAAATAGCTCCATCTCCATCTCGTCCAGCCGTTACCGAGCTAGCTCAGTGCTAGCCGTTAAAGCGCTATGACATTTCGTGTAAGGTTATCCAGGTTATACTCTGAAGAAAATGTCTTCAAACGAGATGTATCCTCCGGGTAACTGCGACAGCGCGACCCGAAAAGCTGTTCCCATCCTTCAGGAAAGTGGAGCGAGGGTTTGTTGCCTCATTGCTAACTGTCCGTGCTGCTATTTAATTGCTTCCTTTTATATATAAATATATAAAACTATATGGTTTCCGCTCGCTGACGCCTTTAGCGCGAAGCAGCCCCCGATAAGCGTCGAGTTGAACGGTGACGAGTATGCGTCTCTGGTGCAAATGTGTAACCGCTGCGTCTGTCATCCGCTAAAACGTTACTAACTAACTGAGGTTTCGACACAGGCGTCTAATCTCTGCAACCACAGCAATCTTTGGCTGCCAGCATTATCGCAACATCCTAGCTGTTTCTGTTGACGCGCGCACTGACTTCTGGGTAATGTAGTTTAGAGAGGCCTGTCGCCCTTTTTAATTACAAAAAACATACATGAAAATATAAAACATTAATAATTACAAACATATACAACAACAAATTATTTTAAAATTTCAAAATCAAATCTATATTCGAGGGTTTTAATTCTTTAAGGGCAGTTATAATTTGCATGGCTTTAGCATTTGAACTAAATGTTAATGATTCTATATGCCATAGATATTAATAGAAGATGATGAAATCTGGAAATTAATTTTTTGTTGTAAATATTTGGAGGTGTGAATATGATATTTACCATAAATAATAATAAAAATAACTATTTACAACATATTAAAATTCTGTTTTGTCAAGTTCACATTTCTCCATCCCAAACAAAACATCCTTATCTGTTAAAGTAATGTTAAGATTATTATTTTTTTTTTTGATGAAAAAAATTGACATATCTCTCCAGAATATTTTGCTACAATTACAATCCCAAAAAAGATGAATAAACTTTTCTTCATTGTTTTTTTTTTTAAAGTACACATTTGGTCAAAATCCCATTTATATATTTTTATCAAAAATAAACATTATGAATAATTTTTATAAGAAATTTCTCTTACTTTATTATAGTATTTTTTTTTTAAGGAGCAACCAAGTCCACTTCCAATTTATATTTTCAAAAGTGTTGGACCAATAAAATATACAAGCTGGTGAAAAAACAACATCTTGTAATAGAATATTTCTTAACCTTTTGTTGGTTGTTTTCTTACTTATTAAAGGACAATCATAATCAATATAAATGCAGTTTGGATCAAAACTTGGCACTGAGTAAATCTGACGTGTGGGTAAAGATGATAAAAGCTTTAATGACCCACTAGGGATTGCGTCAAACACAGCAGCATATTCTTTAGGAGTAACAGGAAATTGGAAAAGTGACATAAAGTCAAAATAATACAATAAATGACCATATGGATTTAGTAATTAGCTTACAAGTAATATTTATAATATTTATATATAAACAATTTTCTATAAAAGATTGTCTTATTTTTGTATTTGGCCTGTTGCCCTTTCGTTGTTCGATGCCGCTGCATCAGGTCATTTGGTACGTTCACGTCATGTACATGTATTAACATACAGTACATACGGAAGAGGATTAGGGCCACTAAAAAAAAAAAAAAAAAGTTAACTGATGTTTACATTTTATTTCAGTTTAGTATGGGAAAAAAAGTCAGAATTCTGAGATTAGAGTCAGAATTCTGACTTTTTTCTCAGAAGTCTGACTGAATTCCAACAATAAAAAAAGTCAGAATTCTTAGATATGTTAAAGTGAAATACAATTTAAAAATCAGTTAACTTTTTTTTTTTTCCATTGGCCCTAATCCTCTTCCGTAAGTACATATAGTATATATAGTTTCAGAACAGTAATTAACCAATGATAAATTAGTCATTTTTCTTAGTTGATGATTATTTACTATTTACTTTGTTAAAATGTATTTACTTTGTGCATCAACCTTGTTGTACACCTTTTTTTTTTTTTTTTTTTACAATATAAACACTTTTAGTCTGTTCTATTAATATTGATAGATGTTGTTATATGTGAAACTCTCTCTGCTTGACTTAGTTTGGGAGACCAGCTGTATCCACCAACAGTACTGATNTGTTAAAGTAATGTTAAGATTTTTTTTTTTGATGAAAAAAATTGAAATATCTCTCCAGAATATTTTGCTACAATTACAATCCCAAAAAAGATGAATAAACTTTTCTTCATTGTTTTTTTTTAAAAGTACACATTTGGTCAAAATCCCATTTATATATTTTTATCAAAAATAAACATTATGAATAATTTTATAAGAAATTTCTCTTACTTTATTGTAGTATTTTTTTTTAAGGAGCAACCAAGTCCACTTCCAATTTATATTTTCAAAAGTGTTGGACCAATAAAATATACAAGCTGGTGAAAAAACAACATCTCGTAATAGAATATTTCTTAACCTTTTGTTGGTTGTTTTCTTACTTATAAAAGGACAATCATAATCAATATAAATGCAGTTTGGATCAAAACTTGGCACTGAGTAAATTTGACGTGTGGGTAAAGATGATAAAAGCTTTAATGACCCACTAAGGATTGCGTCAAACACAGCAGCATATTGTTTAGGGGTAACAGGAAATTGTAAAAGTGACATGAAGTCAGAATAAGACAATAAATGACCATATGGATTTAGTTATTGGCTTACAAGTAATATTCCCCTATCAAACCATTTTCTATAAAGGATTGTCTTATTTTTGTATTTGGCCTGTTGCCCTCTCGTTGCTCGATGCCGCTGCATCAGGTCATTTGGGGGGGTTCACATCATGTGTGGAACAACAAACTCCCAGGTATTAACATACAGTACATATAGTGTATATAGTTTCAGAATAATAATCAGTCAATGATAAATCAGTTAGTTTTCTTAGTTGATGATTATTTACTATTTACTTTGTTAAAATGTATTTACTTTGTGCATCAACCTTGTTGTACACCTTTTTTTTTTTACAATAAGAATAAACATTTTTATTCTGTTCTATTAATATTGATAGATGTTGTTATATGTGAAACTCTCTCTGCTTGACTTAGTTTGGGAGACCAGCTGTATCCACCAACAGTACTGATCTAAAGGCTGAACTATTTTCCTTGTTCCTTTGCTGTGGCTTGCAAAGGCATTTGTTCCTCTTTTTTTACATTTTCCATTTTTTGTCCCTTAGCCACATGCCTGTGTTTAGTTTATATCATTTTTTTAAAGTGATAGATCAACACCAAGTGGCACATGCATTATAACAGCTTAGGGAGCACTTTTAAATCCATAAAATACAAAAAGCATGAAGGTTTGAAGGAGACACAGATAAAAAAAAAAAAATAAACATGTCATGAACAAAAATCTAAATGTACCATGGATAGGGGTTTTTAGACAGGACCCAACATGTTGTTATGGCCCCTGTACAGAAAGCATACACTAGAAAATATTGAAATATAGGTATACATTTCTCCTTAAAATCACTACATATACCATTATTAAATGTAACATTAATGTTTTCAATACATCATTAGATAATCCAATGTACCATAACATTTTGTAAAATATTAAATAACACATATAAATATATCTTATAAATGATAAAGCCAGAAGTAACCTCAAACATTTTTGAGCAACTGCAGCCTCTATATAATCACTAATCACTTATGGAAGAACTTGTTGATTCTGTCAGGAGTCTTTGGCAGGTGTCATCACACGGAACCACTGCAAGCTCTCTCATAAACATATTAGAGATACTTAAGAGGAATTATGCGTACCTTCAAACTCAATAAGTATGTATAATGTAATATATAAAATGCATAATGTAATTTAGAAAAGGGTTAAAAAATTATTCACGTTTTAACTCAAATTTTATCGATTTCTTTACAATAAACTTGCTCTGTGATAATTGAAAAGTATTGAGACTCAGCACTGACAACATATCTACTGAGTTTTTTAAGACTTTTTGGTAAGAGATAAAGCATTTATCATTTAACTCATATTTGGAGTGTATAAACATCATTTAACTCATATTTGGAGTGTATAAACAGAGTCCACAATCCCAAAAAATGAAAGCTGAATTGATTACATAATTGCTAAAGGGTGTTAAAGGAAAGCTCTGCGTTTACACCTTGAAGCTTTCTCTCTCGTGTTGTTTTTCCTGAAAAGAGATCACTCAGGACCAGCTCTTTAAATAACACTTCATAATGTATATGCATTAAATAACCATGAGACATGACAACATATTTTGATAGAAATTCTAATCTTACTGACATAAGATCAGAGAAGTTGCTTTCAGTTACAGAAGGCAACGCTTTCCAACCGGGCTCACATCTCGTGCAGTGGGCCCCAATAAAAAGTTTGAGAAGCATTTTATACATCTCCAGTCTGCCACATCATCACATCATACATGTTTGAAGATGAGGAGACATCCATGCCTTAAGCCTTATCAAAATATTACACTTTATTCTTAGCTGAAGGACACTTTTCTCATTCCATTCCCAAATCTTTGCCATGTACAAAATGAAGATGATAACTGTATATCTGGACAGAGGAACTGTCCTAAATAGATAAACTACTGGGGAAAACATTCATTCTGACACACAACAGACAGGTAATATTAGGGTGTAATAAACTCACACATCATCAATGATAACTATCCTAACAAGGACAATAAGGATATTTTACAGTTAATCAGTGATGCCAAATCTCACCAACACTATTTATTCTCTATGTACAGCTATTTGCTAATTTTAAAATAAATGACAAAGATGTAGAAAGTATATAAATATTTAATACTACAGTAAGTTTAAGAAGAGTCAATTTAAAGATGATACAGTGATTTCTCAAAAAAAAAAAAAAAAAAAAAAAAAGAATTCTTCCAAAGGCTTAAATAGAATCTCTGTTTTCTTTTCTGAGATTAATATGAAGGGATTGTATCTTAAAAAAAACAATGTGAAATGCTCCCCATATGACAACAGTAATACAGGCATGATGTTGATTCCTGTCAAGAGTCAATTCAAATATTTTGTAATCAGGTTAATAAAAAATGTGGGAACAAGACAATCCAAAAATAAAAATGACAGACTTGAAGAAATAATAAAAAAGATCTCAATCCCTAATTAATAGAAGACCTAACTAATCTGAGATTTAACATTCTGTCAAAATCTAAAGGTCTGTCCTAATTGGTGTACCCAAGATATTCCTTGCATATTAGTTAACATAACACCAAAAAAGCAAACAGTATAATTGATCAATCTATATGGCAAAACCTAACATTCACTTTATTAAAAAAATAAATAAATAAATAAATAAGTAAACCGTGTACTAATATTATAAAGGGGAATTAAAAACAACTGACTTTGAATCTATCATTTAAATCAAGTGCAAAAAAGCCTTTCGGTCTAAAACTGATTGTTTATGGTTCTTATCCTCAAAAACATTTTTTGATGAAGTTGGAAGTTTGTAATTACTTTAAAATTTGATTTTGAGATTTCTAATTTGCTGATCCAGCTTTCTAAATATCACAAGCAAGTATCTCAATATTGAAGGTTGGTGTTTCCCTTTACTTTTAGGCCATACAGCCCCACCTTGTGGAAAGATAGAGTTATTACCACGAGTAGAAACAAGGCATATTCATTCAAAGTTGGTACTGACTGACTGACTGACTGACTGACTGACTGACTGACTGACTGACTCATTCATTCATTGAATCCAAAATGGGAAATTATCATGTGGTAGCAGCAAGACAGGGAACTCAAAAATAAAATAAATACAAAAAATAAAACAACCCAAGAAGTATTCTTCTTTAGAGGGAAGTATCCTTATCCACCACCATTGTAAGAAGTAAGAGCCAAATATATATGTACAACAAATATGTAGAACTTACCGTAAAAACCTATAGTTCACATAACTGTATGGTCTAATACAAATTAAAGTTTGAAATTCGCTATGAACAAGGGTTAAAACATCATACGGAGGTCTCTTTCAACACATTATAACTGCAATCAAATCAGATGTTTGTGAATGTGTTTTCTGGTCTATGGAAGAAAAAACAATAGAAAACTTTTACTTTTCCCAAGTTATTGAATAGTTTTGGGAAGAATTACAGAACTGGTTGAAAATTTCATAGATAGAATGTACACACTTTTACAAAAAGCAAATATTTTATGACAGTGAGAGTCTACAGGATGAATTCTGTAAAATGGGCAACACAATTATATTTATGGGTAAATACCACATTCATAATGGCAAATGGTAAATGATTAAAAATGAAAATGGTGTGATGTGGTGAACTTAACTTTTAATAACAAAATATTACATTTAATTGTTTAATGGTGTATTAAACAATTATTTTAAATTTAATGGTACATTTAGTTTTTTCTAAAGATGTCTTTTAGTCCAGTTGCTCAGACTTTTGAACTGTTGAATCTCATTCCTGGCTTATTGCAATCGATTTCTTTCTGATGTAAAGTGATGTACATCTTTATTACATTATATACCATAAAGCGCTATAGGGATTTCATTATCAGCAACTTATAAGTGAGAATGGCAATAAAGGAGGGAGATATTGAGAAATACAGAGAAATGCAAAGAACATTTTGAGTGATAAAATTGGGCATTCATACCACTTTCCAACAGTTGAATGACAGCTTTATTGTGTGGCATGAATGTTTTCTACTTTCTTATTTTTTCTACATGGTCTTTTCTGTTTCATTCCATTTACATTTGGGGAAAACAAGTTACCATCTTACACCTTATCTTTGACCTCATATAATGGTTTTGTGTTGTTTCTTGTAAGCCTTTAATTATATGTTAATTCTTGCAAATAGATACACAAGACTTTTTTCCAGGTAAACACCTTTGAATGTGTTTGGCATACTTGTGTTATTTTTCTTAATTCTTCTTATTGAAATTAATTATTTTATTGTAGCTGTTTACTTTTTTGTTCACGTGTAGAAATAATAGACATACTGTATTAGCCCTACCTACTAGCAACCATGGTTAAGAATATATAAAGAGGCCCCCCAAAAAGTAAAACTTGCTTTTGCAGCGGCAGAATATATCAGTAAGCAACTTAGAAAAATCTAACTCTTAATCAAATCATTTATTCAGCAGACAAATTAATCTACAGTAAGATTTTTTTTTAAATAAAAATTTGTATACAGATATTCTCAGTGAGATATCGTTTACAGGAGAGGTTTGTTGCTCTCTTATAAATAGGGGACACAGGTGAAGAGATCCTTTTTTTTTTTAAAAATCACAGGTGGCATAATAATGACATTACTACAGGGGTGGAGCTAGATGGGGGGCCAGGGGTGGCCATGGCTAATGGTGGTGATTTATGCATATAAATAGCTTTATTATAAATCATGCAGGGAGTATTACAGATTATATGGACACTGCAATTTAAGTAGAACAGGAAAGGAAAAACAGAAAAAAAGGAGAAAAGATGAAAGAAAGAGGAGATAATAGAGGAGATAAAAGGGAGAAAACGATAAAACATCTTCAGTCTGCTTCATCACATGCAAAGAGACGTAAAAAGAACAGCACAACAAATGGATATAGTATAAGAGATACAATAAAGTAACACCTAGATACTATCGCTGAAGTATAAGTATTATCTAATCTGACATGTATACAGTGGTAGCTGAAGAAAAGAATATGGGCTTTCTGTATGGAAGTGAAACTCTAAGTAACAGGAACCGAGCACCTGTAGTTGTTTGTGA
Organism: Cyprinodon variegatus; assembly: GCF_000732505.1. NCBI lineage: Eukaryota > Metazoa > Chordata > Actinopteri > Cyprinodontiformes > Cyprinodontidae > Cyprinodon > Cyprinodon variegatus. The sequence goes on from NW_015150843.1 coordinate 793,038, forward strand.
GAGTGCACTTGTGCATTTAAAGTTTATCCAAAGGAAAAATGCTCAATAGTGGTTGTGAAGAGCCGAGGACGCACCTCCCTAGAGCACCGAGGCAAGCGCTGGGGGACCCAAAGAGCAAAGGCCCACAGGAGGGGCCAACCCAGGAAATCCGACCCCCACCAAAGGTGGAAGAGAGATGGCCCCGAGGAAGTCCCCCAGCCACCGCTATGCCCGAGCACCAGGGAACCGCGGGGATAAGTCCGCGGTCTCTGCCGGCAGCCAGCCACCCCAAAGTGGATCCGGCCCTGGGCCCCAGGGACCCCTGTGGTTTTAAAATGTTTGACACTAGTGTCTCACCTTTCAGCAGGAAAACCCTAAACGTACACATCTACATCTGGAGCGACACCTAACTATTTATATCCAAGCATATTAATATACATAATTTAAACAAACTTTGACCGTTTAAATGACTCAGTCAAAGCAAAGATCTAAATCCAAATAAGAACCTACAAAAGGTGAAAATATAACCAATCAGAAAAAGCATGAATTTTAATTTAAGAGAAAGCAAATATTGTAAAACAAAATAAGGAGGGGAAAAAAAGGTAACCATGAATGGCCTTCATTCAGACTTGTTAACGTTGATGTATTTGGCGTGCAACAGCGACACCTACAGTCGAAGAAAGTAAACTCACTTCGATGATTGCGCACGAGCTGTAACCTTCACGCGCATAAATGGGTGGTCCGAGAGCAGAGCTCTAGTTAAAAACCTACAGAGTGTATCTGTCCTGTGTCTCTACCTTCCTACCGTGCTCCAGACAGAAAGCTCTCCCAGAACGGGCAGCAAACTCTCCCAGAAGAGGTGAGACAAAGTTTCTCCTCTCTGTTTCTTTCTTTCTCCTAACAGGACGTCGTTTTTCTCATAGGGTGTGCCCAAACGGCTCTGCCAACTTTACCGTTTTCTTCTTCCTCATACACTTTCCGCAACGTTTTGTCTTTAAGTCAACTGTTTAAAGGGCCAGCAAAGCCTAATTACATTTCTGCAGCCGTTATGAATACAAAGAAACTGCCGCCACAACTTGGTTATTTAGTTTCGCTTTAAGTCAGATTATCACTATTGCTTACTTACCAGTAAATTCGCTGCATTTGGAAATCAGAATATCATCAAACTGCTGTCCAAAGGGCGAAGTTTGAAGCCATTGTAAATGCAATATGTTCAAACAGAGGTATTTTTAAATTGTTGCTTTTTCCTTTAAACTAAATGTACCACAGACGTTTGCATGTATTTGAATAGACAGCAGGATCTCTTTGGAGTCGGGTTGTGTTTTCTTACATCATTATTTTTCTTCCTGATTTTCTGCTGATTGTTTAAGTCACATGATTAGTGAAATATTTACACCACAAAGTCTGTCGGTTTGAGTTCAAACCACAGTGAATAGTACATGTCTCCATCCTATTGGAGAATTTTTCAGTCCTATTTTGCTTTCAGTAACAGAAACTTTTAGTGTTTGGTCATTTTACCAGGGGCGGAACGAGATGGGGGGCCAGGGGTGGCCACCCTTCCATTTCCCCCCCTCTCTAATACAGATGGTGGCAGGAGTAATACTCTCAAGTGGAATGTTCTAAATTATTTAACATTGTAATCTTTCATCTGTTAACAGTTACTTGACAACAAAAACACTGTGGTTAAATATGCACATCCATATACTAACATT
>NW_015150844.1:0-24356 GCF_000732505.1 Cyprinodon variegatus
AAATACATAGAGAAACAGGTTATTGCACACGTTATTAAATAGTCATTCCGTAAAAGTTTTGAAAAATCCACTGGACTTGGTTTCCAAGATTTGAAGACGTTTCGCCACCTCTCCAGGGAGCTTTCTCAATTCAAATGTCTGGATCCGCAGTGAGTTTGAGTCTTTGTATAGACAAGGCCTTGTATCGCTTGGAAACATGCAAATGGTAACTGATGAATGGGTCGTTTGGTTTCATTGTTAGCCTGTAATATCTGAAACCTGTCTATGATTGTTAAGGGTCGGTCATTGAGGAGGAATTGTTCACCGGCTGGAGCGGGTAGGTGCTTCGTTCCTCTGTGATGGGGTTGGGGGTGTTGTGATATCTAGAAGGGATCATCTCTATAACTGAATTGTACATTTTTTGAAGCTTAAATCTGAGTCCACCGCCTCTGTTTAAAGTTGTTTTTTCTCTCTTAACATAGATGGCTTATTAAATAGTAATTACATTTTATATGTTACACAGGTTATTACGGTTGTAGTGTTGCACTGTGTTGCTCCTTTTTACAAACGGTGTAAAAGTCTTTCACAAAATGAGCTGCTCAGATCCTCTACAGTCTGGTGCAGAGGGTGGAAGGTGTTGTTCGTGAAGGATGTAAGCTTGAACAGCACCCTCCTCTCAGCGAACGCCTCCACTGAGTCCAGAGTGCAGCCTAGGACAGAAACTGCCGTTCTCACTAGTCTGTTCAGTCTCTTTCTGTCCCACTCTGCACTGCCAGGGGCCCAGCAGACAACATGGTAGAGCAGCGTTGATGCCACCACAGAAGTCATAGAAGGTTTTAAGGAGGGGGCTGCTCACTCCAAAGGACCTCAGCCCCCTTAGGAGCTTCTTATACTGGGCATCGGTGTTATTAGTCCAGTCCAGGTTATTATTGACAAGAACACCCAGGTATTTGAAACTATCTGGATGCTCACGAGGGAGTAAGGTGGGGGTGTTCTCCTGAAGTCGATCACCATCTCCTTAGTCTGACTGGTGTTAGTACACAGGTGGTTTTCGGACCAGTCCACAAAGTTCCTGATGACCGATTGATACTCCAGCTCATTCTCCTCAGAAACTCAGCCTACAATGGCCGAGTCATCCAACATATTCTCATTATCAGTTCGTATGAAATCGTACGAAAAGTTATGCACAGTATTTCGTACGTTTTGGACGTTTTTCCTCGAAAATACAGATCAGTGCGCATGCGCAGGCAGACAGACGAAATAAGCAGATCCGCGGACGGACATAAAACTGGGAAAAACAGTGCAATAATTACTTCTTCATGTCTCTAACTATGTTGCTTGCTGTTTTGTATCTTAGGGTTAGGGTTACTTCTATGTTAAATTCTATGTTATTGAATGGTGCGTAACATGCGCATGCGCAAGGATATCTTGTCTGGAGGCAGGACGTAAAAATATGACGAAATACGACGAAAAAAACGTCCAAAACGTACGAAATTACGGTGCATAACTTTTCGTACGATTTCATACGAACTGATAATGAGAATACACTGAGTCATCCGAGAATTTCTGGAGATGGCAGCTGTCCATGTTGTAGGTCAACAAGTGTAAAGGGTGAAGAGGAACGGAAACAGAACAGTGCCCTGCTGGGTCCCCGGTACTGCAGACTGCCACCTCTGACCGACAGCCGTGCAGTCGCACGTACTGAGGGCATTCAGTGAGGTAGTTAATCGTCTAGGCAGCAAAATGTCTGTCCACTCCAGCGTCCTCTAGCTTCTCCCTCAGCAGTTCTGGTCTGATGGTGTTGAAGACTCTGGAAAAGTCAAAGGACATGAGTCTCACTGATCTCCCGGTGGTCTACAGGTGGGTGAATGCCTAGGGTGGGGCTCACCACGGTGCGCAGGTAGGCTAGGATGAGACCCTCCATGGTCTTCATCGGGTGGGGTCAGGGTGACTGGTCTAAATAATACATTTTCTCAAACATAGTGGAATATTGTCATTTGGTAAGATTTAGGCTCCACTTGTAGTTTCAGATCAGTTTGGTCTAAAGATACTAATACATTTTCGCTATGTTGCTTTAAATCCTTATCTCTATCTTCTGTTATTACATTATATTACTTTACTTTTGCAGTAAAGTTAAAACATATTTCTCCAATCCTTAATTGCAAGATTTAGATTACAAAATTGGAAATCCAATCCAACATCTTTAGTTAAGACATAAAAATTAAAAAGTAATGTTATATAGTACCTTTAATTGAAGGATTTTTTTGCATCTCAATAAAAGGAAGAATCAGGACCATTATCTTTTCTATTCTATTCTAAATGGCAGATTTTTTTTATGGATTCTGCCTTTCTACTTAAAATTAATACCTCATAAAAGCAAAACAGTAAAACTATTTAACATGGTTTTATTGTACTTTGGTGATGATTCATGTTTGTAACAGTGCGTGTCTCACTTCAGAATAACGCCCCCTGCTGTGATGCAAACACAACACACGCCTTAGAGCCAGTCCTGTGAGCAATACGTGACTAATTGCCGCTTGACTTGATGGTGTTTTTGTATTGTGGGGTTTGCTGTGGTATACTGAGGGATCTGTTATTCATATTGCAGTTTATTAACGCTGATATTCTGTCATGTTTAGTCCTGCTGCACCTTGCTGAGCTCCTTCCCTCCAATGATGCGTAAACCTGCCTTCACTTTCCATGCGTCCTCTCCTTTGTCTCCTGCTCCCATGTGGTTTACATTGAGCAGATCCCCCACCACAACATGCATTACTCAGCTTGTTGCCTGGTTAACATCACCACTTATCATCCAACCATCCTTCACCTATCATCATTTCACTTTTCAGTTTGATCCTTCTCCCCTGTTTTCCATTTGTCTCTCTGTCCTCTCTGTGCATGTATTCCTTCTCCCCTGCGGATCTTTCCCTCCATTCTTTCACATCCGTATTTGCTGCGTTTCCGCTCTGCCTTCTGTTTCCTCTCCCACCTGTCTTTGTTCCACTCCTGTCAGCCGCTGGACGCTTACTGAGGGCAGCGTTTGCTGCGGTTATGGCAGCCCAGTATGGATTCTGGTGGCTTCTGCTTGCCCTGCTGCTTTTTGTATTTCATGACCCACAAACTGTTTTGACAGTGGATTCATCGACAGCTCGGCCTACATGTTTTAGCCTGTGTGTGTGTGTGGGGTTGTGTGTGTGTGTGTGTGTGTGTGTGTGTGCAGGATCTGAGGCAGCCAGGGAAACTACAGGTCCTGGCTGCACTCCCAAATTTAAGCATTTGAACCTGGATGCAGGGAGTTGAAAGTAGGCAGAACAACAGCAGCCCCTACAGGAAATTTTCTGAAACTATACTCTAGATGATAAAAACGACAGAATTAGTTTTTAGTTTGAACATTACCCCTTTAAAGCTAACTGTAAATGGAAGTGTGATCCAGAACTTCTCTGTGCAGCTGTTAAAAAAGAAACAACCATTGGGTTCTTTTCAGAGCAAGGTTCACATACTTATCTTATTCTTTTGTTCTATCTTGAAATAAAATGTATTTAATTACAATAAAGTACATTTGTTTTATTTTATTAATAGAGGAAAAAAGCAGGATATTTAGCAAATTATCTGCTTAGTTACCATCTCTGGTTTCAGGACTTTAATGAGAAATTGTTTTTGCCAAATAAAGTCATTGACTTACATTTTATCAGCCATCATAACCATGTTTTATCATGGTTTTTCCATTTTGCTTTAAATTTGCCCCTACTGACAATGTCTGTCCTTTCTCCGTCTCTTTGAATCCCACATTTTCTTTTATTCCTCACCATTATTTTCTTTTTATTTTCCATTTCCATGCATGTTTTGTATTTCACTGTATTTTCAATGTATGATTTAAACTGATACTAAATATCTATTTAGTTTTGGTAAATCACACAAAGCACCTTCAAAAGACGCTTTGTTTTTAATTTAGTTCAGATCTAAAACTGTTCTGGATTGATTTACTGTAGAAAACTTTTGCTATTTCTATTTTAAGAGTATCTTTCCTGTTTTACATTGAATTCAAATTCATAACCTTGCATTTTGGGGGTGAATGAGTCACAGTTATTTATGAAATATGCTTTTTATAACCTTGTAAAAATGATGCAAAGGCCTCAGAGTAGTAATGGAGGGTCATTGTTTGACTCTACGTCACCAGTTAGGGGTAAGACTGTCATTTCCAGTAATCGTTGTCTTAAGACTTGGTTGGACTTGGTTATAAATGCTTGTGAATATCAGTACTACATTTACTTTACTGAGGATTCAATACCATAAAACTTATTTCAATCTAGTTTATGTATCCAATACCAGCTCAAATCAAGGTGCCTTTATAGAAAATTTTAAACTGATTGATTCATACTAATGTATTCCAGGTCAATTACCTTCATTTAAACTGATATGAGTTGGAAAACAACACCTTCAATTCCAGTTTTTATTCCAATTAGTTAAAAGGTTTTCTTTACAGAAATCTGGGAAATTACGTTAAGTTATTCAGATGAGCCTATAGCTACGAGAGAGTTTTTTTTTTTTACTTTGCACCATTGAGTTTGCTGCAATTCTTTATTCAGAGCATGTATGTAGTGAAACTGGAGACGAAACCTCACCTTTAACAGGATGAAACCTGAAGCAGAACGTGGCTCAATGTGTGCAGCGACCCTCCACGACCCTCACTGGGAGACAAAAACATGTTCAATGTGAATTAATCTAGATTAGGGGTCCAGGCCAAGGACCCCCAAACTGATGGTGAGATGGAGCGGGGACGCCCTAATTATATATATTGTATGAAATTGTCTTATATCAAACTGGTCTTCTGATCTTCTGCCTCCATTTATCTGTTTACTACTGTGTGTTGAATTCATGTTGATGTGGCTTTAAAGACATTTCAATTAGTGGGAAAAATTGCAGGGGGAATATAAAAAAAGTCTAATTAACCAAAACTTTCATGATCCATATGCAGTAGCTCCTTGGACCCCTACTGTAGGGGTTGCGGACCCCGTGTTGAAGGCCTCCACTCCAGATCCAACAGAAACATGAAGATTAACCAGTTTGCATTGATTTTAGAGACATCTTTCTGGCATCAGAAAAGCAGCATTGGTTGGAGACTTTTGGGATGAAATGTAAAAAGGTCTATTTTGAAATGCTTGGATCAGTAAACTCTGACGCTGTGAAGATGGATTCACAAATTTAATTGCATTTTCCCCTCACTAATTTCAAATTAATAAACCTTCACTTACATTACGAAAAAGCAACTTGTGTGCAGCTGATTCCAATATATTTACCTCTGACAGTTGTAGAGTCAAAAGATTTTCAGATTTATCCTAAATAATTTCACCCTCTTGTTTTCTGCACAAACAGGAATTTAAAAATACAAGATCCTGATCTTGACAACACAAATTCTTCATAAATTAAGAATTTGTTTTGAAAGTCTTCAATTTACGACAGCTGTTCACTTATGAATAATTCATTCAATGTTACCACAGTCGCTAATCTCAATTCCCCTTTTCTTGAAAAACGGCATACAATCTTTGACCGAGCCAGTTTAAAACCAAGTGAGGCACATAGAGATAATAATCCAGTTAAGATGTGATGCACGATATGACTTCAGTGTGGTGGCATCAAAATCCATCAAGTGAGTGTAAGGCATTCCAGTGCCCATCAGTTTTTATCTGTGCTGTTTTACTTTTAGAGGCAAAAATATTGATTCATCAATTAACTGCAATTACGTTTTCAACAATCCAATATGAAATCACAAAACCTGCTGAATTGTTCTGCCCAGTGGCTTTTTGATTCTTGCCATACTAAAGAAAAATGAACGATGACAAGGAGAAACTGGGAGTGGACCGTCACCAGAACGACTTCAACCTCATATACAAGCTGGTGTTTTTTGCCGCCATGGTTGACCTGCCTGCTCTTTGCCATAGAGCCTGGCCAAGGAAATATAGAAAGCCTCTGTAGCACCTATGAGAAAATGCACAAAGCTGTGGCTGCAGCTGGACACTGTACTCATCCACTGAACATTACATGTAAATCACTGATGCTACACACAACATTAAACACTAAGTCCAGTTTTGTTGCTAGGTAGCACAAAACATTGAAAAAAACAACTCCATAAAAATGCACAGCAACTCTTTCAAACATTTCTGACTCAGAACCTTCATTGCCTCTGTTGTATAAAGTTCTGGTGTTTTAATGAGATAATTGTAAATATCTCCATACTGAACAGAGGGCCAATTTTCAGGACTGTCAATCCACAGACCATCAGCTATTTGAAACAGGTCTGGAAGCTTTACGCTAAATTGTTGTGCACATTTTGTGTTCCTTTGCACATAGATTATGAAAATTAGTAATACTGACTTCCACTGGTTTCTTATGGGGTAACACTTTCTTTTATAGTACATCAATAACCATGTAATAAGATAGTAGTAACATAGCAAGTCAAATAGTACTTGGAAACAAGAAAAATGTTGTTTGGGTAATTACCCCAAGATTAACCTGCATGTTATTATTACAATTGTATATGAAAATGTAACAATGGAGACTTTTGATGGATGATTACCATCAGGTTACAACATAAAAGTTTCCATTATTGGGCACCATCTACTGTACCTGTGGCTTACAAAGTAAATTGGAAGTTATGATCAGGTAAATAAAGCATTATAAAACTGAACTAAAGTTACATATAAATAAGAGTTAAGTTGAGTAGGTTGGCTTGCCGTCTTCTAGGTTTGGTTTTCTGTTACATTCCAAATAATAAACTGCATTTTACCAGATAATGACACATTTATTTATTGCTGTCTGCAAAATAAATATGAGTTACCTGGTAATAACGGTTTGAATTCAAAGAAGTCTTCCTAAAATTTGAAGCACAGCAGATAACAAAATTCTCCATAAAGTTTTTCTTGTTACCTAGTAATATAATTTGCTATGTTATTACCATGTTATTACATGTACTGTAAAAGAAAGCATTACCTCTTATTCATAACAGAAGTTTCGTCCTGCGGCAGCGCGACTGTGTTCAGCTAGTAAAAGAATCTTTTTTTTTTTTACCTCTAGCTTTGTGCACAAGCGCACAACTTCCGGAGGTAAACAATAACATTAAACGTGTCTGTATGTGCTGTTGTCGCTCACTGTTATTGACATGAGGTTAAGAAAAATCATATTAGAACTATAACTACTGTATGGGTGTGTGTACATATTTGTATGCCTATATTGTTTAATAAAATATCAACTCAACAATTGAAAGTTGACCAGTCTTTTAGGAACTATTTAGTAAACTTTCCGTCCCTGTCTAGCCAAGAGTATATATTCACCACCTGTATTACTATGGTAGTGTCATATTTTCTGGTGTAATATTGTTTAAAAATCATTTGGATTATCATCTCTTCTCTAAGGAAAAGAGAGCAATTCAAATGGATTAAGTTTGCAGTTAATGTTTTTACTTTTTTATTGATATTTAATTGCTCAAAAACACTAATCTATGCTCTGGTATACATCTGCTGTTTATTTAGACAAGAATCAACCAATATGTAAAATACACAGCTCAAATAAATTTCAGGAACATGTAAACAACTCAGTATAACTTCAATCAAATCAAACTTCTGTGAAATCAAACCACCCACTTACTGTAGGAATTAACACTGGTTGACAATCAGTTTAACATGCTGTTATGCAAATGGAATAGGCAACAAATGTAAATTATTGTCAATTATATCAATTATCAAGAAAAACTCAATAAAGGAATGTTTGTGCAGGTGAGATCCACAGACTGTTTTTCAATACCTATGCTTTCTGGCTGATTTTTTTTTTAGTGATTTTTGAAAGTTGGTGGTGCTTATACACTCATAATAGCATGAGAGTGACACTACAACCAACATAAGTGGCTCAGGTAGTGCAGCTCATACAGGATGGCCCATCAATGAGAGCTATGGCAAGAAGGCTTGCTGTGTAATTCAGCGCAATGTCCAGAAGCTCAAGGTGCTACCAGGAGGCAGGCCAATCCACCAGAAGACTTGGGGGAGGCTGTAGGATGATAACAACTAAGCAGCAGGACTGCTACCTCCACCTTTGTGCAAGGAGGAACAGGAGGAGCACTCCCAGAGCCCTGCAAAATTACCTCCAGCAGGCCATAAATGTGCATGTGTCTGCATAAACGATTAGAAACAGACTCCATGAGGATGGTATGAGGGCCCGAAATCCACAGATGGGGGTTGTGCTCACAGCCCAACACAATCAACATATTCTCATTATCAGTTCGTTTGAAATCGTATGAAAACTTATGCACACTATTTCGTACATTTTGGACGTTTTTCCTCAAAAAAAAAAAAAAAAAACAGATCAGTGCGCATGCGCAGGCAGACAGACAAAAAAAGCAGATCCGCGGACAGACGTAAAAATGGGAAAAACAGTGCAATAATTACTTCTTCATGTCTCTAACTACGTTGCTTGCTGTTTTATACCTTAGGGTTAGGGTTAGGGTCAGGGTTAGGGTTAATTGTATGTTAAATTCGAAGTTATTAAATGGTGCGTAAGATGCGCATGCGCATACGACGAAAAAAACGTCCAAAACGTACGAAATTACGGTGCATAACTTTTCGTACGATTTCATACGAACTCATAATGAGAATACACTGACACAATGCAGGACGCTTGACATTTGCCAGAGAACACCAGGATTCGCAAATTCACCACAAGCACACTTTGCTCTTCACGAATGAAAGCAGGTTTACATTGAGCACATGTGACAGACGTAACAGAGTCTGGAGACATCTTGGAGAGCGATCTGCTACCTGTAACATCCTTCAGTATGACCGGTTTGGCAGTGGGTCAGTAATGGTGTGGAGTGGCATTTCTTTGGAAGGCCGAAAAGACCTCCATGAGCTCGCCGGAGGTAGCATGATTGCCATTAGGTAACAAGATGAGATCCTCCAACCCTTTGTAAGACCAAATGCTGGTGCAGCTGGCCCTGTGTTCCTCCTAATGCAGGACAATGTTAGCAGGCATTGCCAGTGCATGTGACCGAAGAGTGTTAGCAGTTCCTGCAAGATAAAGACATTGAAGTTATGGACTGGCCCACCTGTTCCCCTCACCTGAATCCGATTGAGCACATATGGGACATCATGTCTCCATCAATCCACCAACATTACGTTTTATCACAATGTCAAAGGGTTGGTAGATGCTTTAGTCCTCCCCTAGACCTGGGCGGGGCCACACACAATAGTGTACCTCATTATATCAAAGTTGGATCAACCTGTAGTGTGTTTTTTCCACTCTAATTTTGTGTTGGACTCCATTCTATTGAGTTTATACTGGTCATTCAGCTTTGTACAGAAAAAAGTATTCAATGAGAGTATTTCATTCATTCATTCAAACCTTTAATGTATTATTTGAGTGTTCCCTTTAATTTTTTTCAGCAGTGTAGATCAACAGGTACTCCAGAAAGTTCTTTCTTTTTGTAATTATACAAGACCTGTATCGAAAAATTATATTATATTTAATATTGCATCAAATTTTGACCAGAAATATAAAAATCCTACACTTTGTTTCATAAAAGAAGCATCTGTGCAACAGCAACAGCTGTGTTTTTCTTTTATATGCTTTACAGGAATCAGTCGATGAATAAGATCAAATTATTAAGTCAGAATTAGACACAAACACCCTTAAACACTAATTTTCTCTAGACTACGAGAGAATAACAGCAAACTTCTTTCATCAATTTTCAAAGAAATCCAGCCTGGACATTGTTCCTTATTGTCCAAAATTAATATAATAGCTTAAGGCATTACACCTGAAAAGTTGTCCATAATAGGCTGTTTGACTTTCTCAGGATGGTTCCACCCTCAAAGTGACAAAAGTTGACATGAGCGCACAGATACAGGTCTACACACCAATAGGAGATAATCTGCAGGTGCATAAAAATCAAACAATTCCAGAGAAGGAGCATGCATCATGCTTTTGACATATTGGGTTCCTCATTGTATTCATTGTTGATGCATAAAGGTTCAAATGGACACAGTCATACAGACATCCTCTTATTCAAACAATGTAATCTGCATAATGTGCATTCTTTAGTCATAGTCTCTTTGGAAATAGTTTTCTCACCAAATTTGGTTTTGTCTGCACGGTTGTATTACTTGCTCTGGATTATTATTATTTTTGTTGTTTTTGTTGTTTTACAATCATGCAAATTCACATAACTTTTGTTATTTTTATTCATTTTTTTGTTCCTTAATGTCCCGCTCAGGTTAGATATTCCTGGAAAGTCCTGGACTTTAGCAAAGCCTCGCCAGTGGGGACATACGGCCGAACCATATGGTCCTGGCCACCAACCTCATCTTCTCTGTCTGCAGAGTGTTGCGGAGTATCAAATTGTTTCACCTTCTGTCTCATTCACCACTTCTTATTATCACCTCTTCATTTCAGCACTTCCTACACAATCCCTCCCTCTCATACATCTTAAAGCACCTCTCGGATTGTCTTGGCACCTCTGTCTTTTTTCATTTTTGTTAGGCTTGACAGTCATCTTGGCTGACTTGCTGTAAAGTGCAGCAGCTGACAAAGCTGATATTTCACTGACTGTCGACATCACACGCTGCTGGTTATCAAGCAGAGACAGGATCAAAACTACAGCAACCTGACAACGGCTAAAACAACGCTGTCACGGTCTAGGGAAGAAGTTTGAAGTCTGTAATAGCAGCTCCGTCTAATTGCTGCCATCAAATGGAAGTGGTTATGGCATTTAATGGAGAATATCTGGAGATTAAGCTTTTGTATTTTTGACTTCATAAAGACTCTATCCTATTAGAACTTTGTGCTTTACCATGGAACTCACATCTGCAGCTTTCTTCCCGCATCTTATGGAAGAAAGAGGTTTGAGATCTGCAGCCCTGTCATCACTCCTCTGCTTTACCCTCGGGTGAAAGCCAGATTCTGAGGGAGATCAAGTGAGGGCTCCAGAGAGTTTTCACGGAAATGAAGGCCCTCTTAAAAGACACCCACAGGGTTCTGCTGGGCAGCTTTGCCTTCTGTTGCATCATGCCTGGCAGAAGACTGAGTCCCCAGGTTAGGGACGGCCGAGGAAAGAGGAGGGGAGGGCAGAATGAGAGGAGATGGCATCCAAGGAGAACAGAAAAAAAAACATAAGCCCTGCAGAAAGTTTTTCCAAGCACCTTTGTGTCGTTGCCATATTTCCCATCTCTCCTTTAAGAGGGTTCTTTGTCCTTCTCTTTATTTCAGACAATGTCCTTATTTCTTTTTTATTTCAAGTCCCTTTGTTTCTTCAGGCGCTGCAGCTCTTTTTCATACTTTGCCAGGTTTTGTTGAGCTAAAGCTTTGGCCTATCACTCTTTCTTTCCGTATGTCTTCTGCTCACCTCTCTATCTACTTAAACTTTTCCTAGCCCTCAGCACATCTCTCTCTTTATATGGATCTGTTTCTTCCTGTTAGCCTGGTGTCACCCGTCTTCTTCACTCCTGATCATTTCTGCAGTCCCTTTGATGAGAAGCCATAGAATGATCTCTTATTCTCTCTACTTTACTGTCTTTATCTTCTTCTATTTCTGCTTATTGAAACCTGATCTTCTGGTTTTTCTCTATTAAGTTATTTCAAATGATGCCACAAGTATTTTATTTCTTCTGATTATCAAACCTTCACTGTGTTTGTAGCAAAAGCTAACAATGTGTTCCAAAATGTGTCCTTCTTTGCTCGATGGTTCATCTTTGTTTCCACTGATCCATCTCTTTTAAGGTCTTTGCTAGAGTGGATGTACATTTATTAGAAAGTAGTCATGATGTGCATTTAGGATTAGCATTTACTAGTCAGGCACGGCAATGGGATTTTTGCTCTAGATCTGGGCAACTAATCGGTTTTGTTGATCAGTTGATTTATTTATTCTTTTATGGAGATTGCCTTTTTGGAAAATCTAGATTTTTTTTCCCCCACAGAAATACTCCTTGGGCTTCCATGTCTCAGTGTGAAACCAGTTCATCATTTTTTGTTCTTGGACATATTTTCATTACTGATAAACTGGCTATCTGTGTAGTACCACTAGTTAGAATCATTTATTTTTTTGTAAATGATTATTTTACAAGTTTGTTTCACAGCTGGAATGTCATTGTCCTTTAAATAAAAGTCACCTACTAGAGGGTTTAATTGAAATAACAGCTAGTTTTTGGAAGTCATATATTTCATTTGGTTTTTTTAATATGAAATTGAAGTGAGGAAAGAAAAAAAAACAAACAAAAAAATAAAGATTAATTAGATTTGTAGGGGGAAAAAATTAGAGATTCCATTTTTAGACCATATCAATATGTTCATTGCTCAATACCTATATGCCATTATTTTACATATTAACTGCCTAATAACCAATACTGATATTTTCTCTCTAGACCTTCCCACAATAAGTTTTCTCCCTCCTGTCCTGTGCAGTAATTCCAAATAGTAGTTTAACTATTTGCTTCTGAAAGTTAAATGATAGCTTCGGCTTTTTTGCTGTAACAGACTCTTGCATGATTTGGATGCACATTACCTGCTGTTGCTGCAGACAAAAAAAGCAGCAAGATATAGTGATGGAATTACATCTTTCTGTCATTTAGTGTTAAAGTTAATACTGGAAAGTACAGATAACATTCGATTTATGTTTTGTATCTCTAGTAAATATACCTATAACCAACAAAACAACTTTTGATACAATAACAGATTTACACAAAGAAAAAAATGAAGTGTCCCAGTATCTCTTTATTTAAAGGGTGCTATAGTTAATAGGCATGCAGAAACACCACCCGCTTTTCATGGGGTTTGTTCAATTGCAATGGAGGTTGCAAAAACAATTGCATATTGCCCCCAATATTTTGCATGTTCTGATGATCAGTTCATTTCATGCATATTCTTGAAGGCTATGATTGATAAGGTTATGATTGTTTTACAAACTCCTGCTCTCAGCTGAAGCTTTATGGTGCTTTGCTCTATTGCTGTTTTATTGGATAGTAGAGAAATATATGGTTTATTTAACATTTATTTAGAAATAAAGTGTTGGTTTAAATTTGACTGAGCAGTCTGTATGAGACCAAGTTCATACAGAAGCCAAAACTGATATATCTGATTCTTTTTTCCCTGTTTCCCACCCATATCCACGATTTAAATTACAGTCTGAACTGCCCACTTGCAATAACCTCACTAAAATCTGAATTGTGCTACTTTCACAATTGGAACAAAATCCGTGACCTTATGTATCCGATAGCAGTCTTATGGGCCTTTAGGATCAGTGTCATTACCCTCACTACAGTCTAAAACCCATTTATTTCAATGACTTGTGCTGCACAAGAGAAGTTTTTCACAGCAACTACACCAATTTCTGATCCTTTCTGCCAGTCTGGTTAAATGCATGCAGGACCGTTAGAAACCAAAGCATTCAGCCACAAGCAAGAAAAAACAGAAAGCAAATTGAAGAAATTTGGTTTGCCTGAATTCTTATAGTATTATATGATCCCAAGTTTGCAACAGATCTCATTCATAAGCCCAAACTCCAAACTCTGGACCTAGGAGACTAGATGGGATTGCCAGACTAGTGGTTAGGGCATCGCACTTGGAATGCAGAGGTTCTACTTCAAGCCCCGCCCCCACGGACTTCCAATCTGTGTCCAGGAGCAAAGACCCTTAACGCCAAATTGCTCCTCCGGCCCCACACAATGGAACCCAACTGCTCCCCTAGGGGATGGGTTAAATGCAAAGAGTGAATTTCGTTACTCTGTACTTGTGACAGCGTAATGACAATAAAAAACTTGGGGGGAGAAACGGTTTTGTGCACATACTGTTTCTTTATTGCTGCTATTTTTCTTCCAACTAGCAAGGCTAGTGCTAGCACTTTACTGCTGACAACAATCAAACAGCTGCCCATCTGGCCACCCAGAACCAATCAGCCAATGCAGAGAGACTCAATATGCTAATCCCTTCAAGAAGTGCAGCACAAACTGCATCCAGCCTAACAGAGAGCTCACATTTCTCAGCAGTCACTACTTCACAAAAGGCTATGGTAAATAGCTGTTTTTTCCCTTACCTTTATTCAATTCAATTCAATTCAGTTTATTTATATAGCACCAAATTCACAACACATGTCATCTCAAGGCACTTTACTGTTCAACCAGATCATTCAGTCAAATTGATACAAAGTTTTCTATATAAGGAAGACCAGTTGATGGCATTGACTCATTGACTCAAATACAATCCCTCACACTAAGCATGCTTGTAGCGACAGTGGAGAGGAAAAACTCCCTTTTAACAGGAAGAAACCTTCAGCAGAACCAGGCTCAGTGTGAGCGGCCATCTGCTGAGGCCGACTGGGGTTCAAGGAGACAGAAGCAGAGACACAAAAAGCAGCTGTAAAAGGCAGGAAACACACAGACAGGCAGACAAGCTCCGAGCCAGCTCCCATGCCAGAGGACGAAGAGAGAGCATCCAGTCAGTCACGGTCAGAGAAACAGGATCACACTGGAAAACAGGCCGATCTCCAGCATCTATAAACAAGGGTGTTGATGGAAGCAGCACAGCTGATGTTTCTCTCCAGGATGGAGTCACAGCCAAACAGGAACAGACCAGATGAAGCAGAGAGAGCAAAACGTTAGAGATTGAACTAACAGATTCTGCAGAATAGGAGAATAGAGAGAGAATGAAGCAGAATGATGAAATGGGGGTCCCTATGTCCTCCAGAAGTCTAAACCTATAGCAGCATAACTATACAGATAGCTCAGGAAGAAGAGAATAATGGACGGAGAGTCTGATTGTATTCATACGTTTGGTCATAATACTGATGCTTAATAATTTAATGAAATAAAGTTGCCGGCATCCATTCTTACTTCTGTAAAGAGCAGGCTGGTGTGTGACATTTACATTCTCCTTCTACAAATGTTGTTCACTGAAATGTTCAGACTGAAGCCTGACCACAGTCACAATAAGATATTGGTTTGAACAAATATACCAAAAAAAAAATAATTCAGAGTTGAACACGAATACATGTGGAGTAATCTTAGTGTTCTTTAGGTTTTCGGTATTAAATGGCTTCATGAATTAAAGCTATATCAAAGCTTTTCTTTTTAAAAATAAAAATGATGGAAACTTTCAATTTGCATCCCTGCCGGGACATGTATGAGGAAAGATCTCAGGTTCACAGTAAAGCCTGTTTAATCCTTTAGTTCTGCTTTATTCTCCTGAGATAAATTCTTCAGTTTGTGTCATTTCACACAGCAGGAAAGACTTTTTCACTCACCACCAAATTTTCCTCACTGTTTAATGTAATCAGGTAATACGCAGCAGTTCCTCTGTCGCCTAAGATAGCCGCGGCCTCTTCATGGGGAACGGTGGGGAATATTTTTCCAGTGAATAATCACGTTTGTTATTCCAGCAGTGTAGCAGCAGAAAATCAATATGAAATCAAATGAATAGCCCTCCTCGGTTCCCCAAAAAGGAACGCTGAGACTCAGTCCTGGAGTGCCATCAGTCATCTGAAAAATCCAGACGTGCTCTGTAGCCAACAAACCGTGTGGGGATATGAATGAGTAATGTTGCTCTGTACCTTAACAGCCATTTTCCTGAGTGCCCTTGAGCAAGTCACTTAACCTCCCACTGCTCCATTGGAGCAACACGAGGAGATCAGCAGGAGGTAAAGCTATTTTTCTGCAGAACTCAGTGAAGTCAACTATAACTATCCTCTCCAAGTTAAAAAGGAGATGAAAGCATAACAAGTTGCCATTTTTTCCTGTTTAAAACACAAAAGTGTTGTTTAAAGACTTCACAGCACGAATCTTATAGTTTCTCATAAATGCCAGGACTCGGCATCTTAAAGTTGATAATATTTTCTTAACTTGCATCAAAAGTTTACTGCTGTATAGACTCAGTTACCTGTAGAAATCACAGGGTAAGCTTTAAAAAACATTATTCAGGTAAACAGCTGCAGGAGGTCATCACCTGGAGTTCTTCATCTAATGGAGCTTTCACAGAGATAACTTCAAAACTGTCGAGTCATTCCTCATTTCTTTCCTTTTACCTCTAAGCAGCTGGACTTTTATCCGTGTAAAAAGGTGTAGATCAATAGTTCTCTAGCTTTCCTAAAAGTTTTTACTCCAACTATGGCTGTTTTTTCCCCACTTTCAGTCCACTATTTGGATTAATATATTTTATAGAAAAGAATAAAAAGAGAAAACAGGTTTTAATTCTTTCTATACATAAAAATCATGTGGCAGAGTTATTAACAGACATGCAGATCATATGAATTTTCATAAAGAGTCTTCTTATATAACGTCTCTGTGCTCTGGCCAAGCTCAGCTGTGTTTGGGCTTATTGTACATTCTACAGGAATGGAAACCTGCTAAAAAATTTTCAGTTTGACTTGTTTGACCTTTGGATTTGAACATTTTTAACATTTTGATAGTGGTTTATTCACACAAGATGGGCTTTTTTAAATCTTTAGCAACAGATAAAGTAAAACGGGTTCCCAAAGTAGGGCTCTGGACCCCTAGTCGGGCTGATATATTTACATGTTGAAAAATCAAGCCATGATTATAGATGTTTTACTAGCCTAAATAATAAAAGGAACTATTGATTTATAATGGATGTCAAATGGAAAGAAAGGCAATGTTCTTCATGTGAGCATGAAATGCATACATTGCATGGCAAGAACTAAATCGGCAAATCCATACACTTTATATGGAGTGAATTTTGTTGCATTATTGTTACAAGCAAACAACATGTTTGTAAATGGACATTTGAAAAAGATAAATCTGGGAGTGCTTTGGTGGCGTGGTTGTCTGTCAGCCTTCTGTTTCAAAAAACAAGCCACTAATGTCGTAAAAACTCAAAAAATTGCTGTTTTCTCAGATATTAATTTGTACCTTTTTCAAATCTTATTTTTTTTTTTCTTTTCAGAATTAAATTTTTCAATTAGCATTTTTCAAATTTCTCTTTTTCAGATTGAGTTTTGTTCATTGCATTCATTTTAAAATGCTTTTTAAAGATCAAATTCTCTTACATTTTGGAGATGAGCTTAAGAGTACAGACTTATTTCATTTGGTCAGGATGGGATGAGGAGAATGTGATGTTGTAAATGCATGTAAATTTGAAAAAGGGGAGTTTTAAACATTTTTATTTCAATATAAGATCTAAAAAAGTGGGGGGAAAAAACAACAATATATGAAAAATAATTATAGTTTTAGCTTTTAATTTCTGGATTTCATTTTTTATTCCATTATTATTCCATTTTTACATTTTTTTATCCGCTTGCAGCAATAATGGAACAAAATTCCCTCCTATCGTCTGATACCGAGACAAGACAAGACATAAAAAAATTTAAAAACGCTAATATTGACCAAACATTTCTGCTGGCTTATATATCTTCTCTGCACTGTTTAGCTAAACTGGTTTCAGTGGTATTTTTCACCAACTGAATGCACCAGTACTGTAACTCTCCAGGTGTGAAAAACACTTCCTCGTAACGTAATTGGATGTAATGTTGCAGAGGTCATGATTTTCTTTGCTTATTTTCATTCTGGTTTTTCTCTTTTCTCTGCAGTGCAACAATGACTATGCCCCAGTGTGCGGCTCTAACAACAAAAACTACCAGAACGAGTGTTTCCTCCGTAGAGACGCCTGCAAGCTGCAATCTGAAGTCCTCATTATGTCAGAGGGAGACTGTCCTGCAGGTATGTGCATTTATATCATGACACATGCATGTGTTAAGAGAACCATATACACCTGTCATAAAAACACACTGATGCAAACTAAAGCAAAACCAAACATGTTTAGGAAGAATGCTTAGAGAATAGGAGGTAAAGACCCTGCTACGTCTGCATGTATAAAGTGTAAATATGAAGCAAATTGCAAAATAATGAAAAAACAATCAAGTTTTAGCTTTGTTTCCTATTCAGGCGACATGTTAAAGTGTTTGGAATCTAATGAGGCCTCAGAGAGCTTCGGTTTTACCATTTAATAGAAGAAAATCAGGTGTTATTAAACCAACGGGGTATCATACAGTTTACTTAAAGTTTTTGCTTAAAGAAAACAGGAATAAATCTTCAGAGGAAACATTTTCCTCTGTAGTTTATTTGATTACGATGCGTAATGTGAGGACATCTTCTGTAAGAAGGTCGCTTATGGCTGTTTCTAGGAGCTCTGCTCAACACTTCAAGACGAAAATTACTAAATCGAGAGCAGGAGATAAATAATCCTAATTTCTAAGATTCTCTGTCATACTGAAATAAGCCCATGGACCTAATTCTAACTCATACTAGCCCATTTTTTCTCTTCTTAGCCCTTTGAGATGATTACAATCTTGTATTTTTCCTTTTTACATTTGCTTTTTCAGAGCTTCAAAAAGTAGAGTTTAAGACGGTTGTTCCAAATTCTACATGCACCCATCTTTCAGCTATTTAGATGTAATTTTATTTTTCTTTATGCTGGGAAATCAATCGATCCTAATCAAAATTTGCGTGAAATAAGTTTGAACTGTTTTTTATCTCTGACAGCTTTCTCAAACTGATAGAAAACAATTTCCCTTTGTTCTTAAAAATCTAGTCAGCCTCATCTGCCAAATTTAACCAAACTCTATATTCATAGTAGCACACTTTATTCTCAAAGATTAAAAAAATATATTATATAAACAGGAATAAACTCAGCAGCAATTTCCTGCATCCAGGGTTATTTTGATGCCAAGATATCATGGCTGCTACTTTACTTTGGATGGAACCGTTTATAAAAAAGGAAGAAAATGATATCGGCACATCTTTTACACTCTGTTCAAGAGCAATCCATCTTCTGATTAGTCATAGACTGATTATCCTCCAGCTTTGCATCTGTACTGATCATTTGGATAAACTGATGCTTGAAGTTGTCAGAATTTTGTGTCAGGACTAAAATGCAGCTATGATCTGTTGTTTTAAACACTTAAAAAAATTTTATTAATTAATTTACATCCAATTGTTCAAAATTGTCATAACATAAAATCTTTCAGATCACATCAGCAGAGGTGTCTGCAAAAACCTCTGACCAGAACTAAACTTTTACTACTTTGCTGAACGTAACCAGGAAAATAAAGACATTTAAGAGCAAAATGAAATATCCATGACTAAACAGCAACAGAAATATGCTGTTTAGCTCAATTATTTAAGCATTGATGGGAAAATAAAGCTGAAATTTTTTCTTTTTTTAATGTTCCTCATTTAAGACGTTCGAAACCTTCAACGGTGTGGAAATGGACTCACAACCACCTTCACTTTGACCCTGTTTTATTCATAGGCTTCGTTGGAAATTGGTTAAAATTCAGGACAGAAATTATAAGTCTTTAAATGCAGGGGGCTGAATTTCAGCATGCAAGGATTTTTGCTTTGTTTTAACTTCATAAATCAGTAATTTAATCTTGAAATGTTTGCAATATTCAAGCATCTTTGACATTTTGGAGATCTGTTAAAAGCGTAAAAGCAAGATCACAAAGCATAATGTAAGCTTTACATTAAATAGCTTTGTCAACATGCTTTAAAATGTCTCTCTTAAGGTTTTAGACCAAGAAAGCCGCTGAATAGGATTCATTTTAACAACCATCCTGATCCTGTTTCACCTTTAGCAGCCAATTGTATTGTTGAACCATTGACAGGCATTGTTCAACATATTCTCATTATGAGTTCGTATGAAATCGTACGAAAAGTTATGCACACTATTTCGTACGTTTAGGACATTTTTCCTCAAAAAACCACATCAGTGCGCATGCGCTGGCAGACAGAAAAAAAAAGCAGATCCGCGGACGGACGTAAAAATGGGAAAAACAGTGCAATCATCAATTATTCATGTCTCTAACTACGTTGCTTGCTGTTTTATATCTTAGGGTTAGGGCTAATTGTAATTTATATTCAATATTCGTGAATGGTGCATCAGATGCGCATGCGCATACGACGAAAAAAACGTCCAAAACGTACGAAATTAAGGTGCATAACTTTTCGTACGATTTCACATGCACTCATAATGAGAATAGGTTGCATTGTTTGGTGCTAATGCAAATCAAACACCTAAAACTGAAACTTTTTTATACACAGGTGAAGATAGCTTTTATCTTCATTCATTTAGCACATTCCAAAAAGGTAAAAAAATAAATCCACTGGACCTTGTTGCCAAGTGTGAAGACGTTTCGCTTCCCATCCAGGACGTTTTTTCTTTTCAAAATGTCAGAAATAGCGTTGATGCAAAACATGCAAATTGAACCGGATGAATGGGTCCTCCTATGGGAATGGGCGGTTGACAAATAACTGAGGTCCAGGATGTTAGCCTGCAATACCCAATACCCATCTTTGCCTCTGAAAGGGGGTCGTTAGAGGGAAGCATTGGTTTGGCTGAACAGGGAGATGCTCTGCTCCCCTGCATTTGGATGGAGGCCGCGATGAAAGCTGGAAGGAATCAACTGCATCACTGTTTTATTTCGTTTTAGAACAGATTTCAGGCTGGTTTTTTTCCCACTGACCAATAGAGACTTTAAAAAATGGAGGAAACACTTAATTTGTCCCATAACCTTTTTCCTCTAACAGCTTTTACTCATTATGTTTTTATGAGTCGGTTTCATCGAGGGCATCACCTGAGGTGTTCATCTTTCCCCCGCTGGAAAGGAAAAGAGTTAGTGTAATTTTTACCCATAATTGGGATTAGAGTTTCCTGATGGAGTTTGGTGTTGAAGCGGCTGCGTGGGCGTCATCAGTTAGAAAAGGTCGCGCACTCCATTAGCTGTGTTTTGAAGAGCAGGAGGGCTGCGTAGAGAATGCATCTCTTTTTATTTTATCATCTCCATAACGAGTTATTACTATTCCTGGACCTCTGGATCCTCCCTGACTGGCACTGAGCTATAGTCACCATTTCAAGGTGTAGTCAGAGAATTTGTAGATCAATATAAGCCTCTGAATTTCTGTTATTGTTCCAAAACTCTGTCCTCCCCAACATTGAGTAATATTAGTTATTTTTTGATTAATTGAGCAATAAATAGGAAATTTACTGTAAGACTAAGCAAAACCCTTTCTCATTTATCACCTGGGATGGTAGTAACGTCAGGTTTTTCTACCTTCAACCTAGAAGCAGAGTGTTGCACTACTTTGGATCAATGTGGAGGCTGTAATTTCTATTCACTTTTATTCTGAATTCTGTTTTTGTGAAATTGGCTTTGGTTGTTTTTATTATTACTTATGTACTTATATAGCACCTTTTTTCAAGCCAGAAGACTTGACCAAAGAGCTTTACACTACATTCATTCACCCATTCACGCACACACTGATGGTGGCAAGCTACATTGTAGCCACAGCTGCCCAGGGGCTCACTGGGAGAAGCTGGGCTGCCGTACACTGGCGCCACCAGGCCCTCTGACCACCATCAGTAGACAATGCAGGTGAAGTGTCTTGCCCAAGGACACAACAACAATGTCGGAGCCGGGGATTGAATCGTCAATCCTTCGATTTCAGGGCAAACTCCTACATCTGACGCCACTGTCACCCTTATGGCTCTTGTAACATTCCAAACACAACAAAATAAATGATTGAGAGCTGGATGCTAAAGAGCACAAAGCCTTACAGAAGCACCATTGGAATGGTTGATTTTTAGTCACTAATTATTGTTACAGTTACCTGATTTTATGTAATATAACCTTTTTACAATTAAAACCATCAGTCTCGGATTTTACTTTATTTCCTCAGCTAGTTATTTATTTTTTTTGCTGCAGTTTTTTCTTGAAATATGATCTCTTGTTTGAGCTCAGAGAGAATAAAAACAAACAAACCTTATTTTGATGAACTAAACTCACTGCGATTCCTTTTATTGATGTGCAGGAGCCCAAATGGTGACCCTAAGCATGCTGTGCAGAGGTCCAGTCATGAATAAAACATAACTCATGAAACAGCATTTGGGGATCTTATCTGACCCATGAGCAGAAGGCTGAAGTCGGAGTAAAATTATATAAATTCCTTCTGTTTCCACCTTGGAGACCAATGCACAACCCTTTAAACAGTACCGTTTGTGCATCCTGCCATGAACTGGATCTATATAAAAGGGTTACTGAACAAAGACACCGCAGGTAACACATTAAATATTAATACTTGTAAGTTATGAATAACTGTTTGTGAAAGCAGGATGCCTTTGTTTCACCTCTTTGCCTTTTTTTTTAGCACAGTTTACCATCTTTAATCCTTAAATGACATATTGAAAGGGATGAGCTTGTTAAGCAAAAGCTGTAACTCCCACAGGGGACTATATCAATTAATGAGTCACATTTTGGGTAATGTGCTTATTTGTGACTGAGTGAATCCACCTGTGCGGTGCTGCTTGGTGATTTTTTATTTTATTTTTTTTAACAACTAGGTGAGTCAGAGCTTAAGCCAAGATTGGATGTTGGCTCTAGAGGAGCTGACTCAGTTAGCCTCTCTGACAAGCTGCCGGCTGAAGTCCATTAAAGGAGCCGTGAATGGGCCGGCTCAGCAGAGGGAACGTGGGGAGATGGAGGTGGAAGTCGAGCAACAGTGTGTGTGTGTGTGTGATAAAACAGAGCTGCATGCAGTCACATGAACCATCCAGCCTGTTTTGAACTCCTCTTCTTGTGTGTGTGTGGTCCTTTTGAAGCCATGTGATGGCAGCGAGATGGGGTGTGTATGTGGGTGTGCGTGTGATAAACATTTCGGAATCAATTGGCAGAGAAAGAGCATAAAGTATTTTCTTTCATACAGCAGGCAGCACTCTAGAAAACCTAATTCAGGCTTTCAAACAGGGAGGCTGTTGTAGTGCCAGTGTCCAGAATGGAGGACGCTCCCTTTATTCTGGCAGTGACTGGGAAGGAGGTCACTGTACACACATCTTAAGTGTGTGGGGATGAATAGACAGGCCACAACCGTCACACCACATCTTCTCAACTGCTTTTTTTTTTTTTACACACTTTATGATTTATGACTAAATTAACTTTTGTTGACAGCAACACAATGACGCATTGGTATCAATGCAGTTTGCTGCCTCTAAATGACTTCCAGCTATTGAATTCTCAGAGATGCATTGCTATGAACAAGTATACTCTCATCATCTGTTGTTACTTCAGTGTTTCAGATCATCAAGTCCCCCTTTTATATCAATCATCCCATCATCAAATAACTTTGATAAATCATATTTTTGGGAAGCTTATCTGATCACAGTGTGACGTGTAGAATCACTTAACAGCTTAGAAATCACTTAAACATAAGCCCATCTGTCCCCTAATCTCTGTTGCTACATCAGTGCTCAGTTTGAAGGATTGCTGCTACACCATCCACTGAGGAACACACAAGCCTGAATGTTTCCTAAGTAGCTTAAAGGGAAAAGTCATAGAAAAATCATATTTAAATGTAAAATCATTCTGGCTTAAACATGTATATAAATGTACTCTTTATCAGACTCTATTGTCCAAAATTTAGAAAATTTCTTAAAATCTGTGGGGTCTTTTTTTCGTTATCTTATGAAGGCCAGTTAGTTCTACGTCAGCCTGAACACCTAAATTCGTCCAATCGTGTATCGACGGTCATCTGTCAGTTAAATTTTTTCGGTCATAGCTTCTTAATACATATGTCGCAGCTAATATACTCAATGGCTGAAATAGTTTGCTCTACCATTGAGTTCCGTCCCAGTGTTCACGGGGATGGACGTCTGTGTCTTCGCAGGCGTAGAGCTAACAGAATTGGCAGCGTTGCGAGGCTGGGCTCAAACATGTATGGCTGTAAGCCTTCTACACCAAACCAAGCTTCTGTCGCCCTGGCGTCGTCTTCCACAACAACTTCGTCCCCGCTTTCCTCCTCTAAATAAAACATTTATGATGGAGGACACTCATCCACGACCTCTGACACAAAACTCTCCTCCGCTGTCCATAGCGTTCCTTGACAGTGTCGTTTGTAAGTCCCTAATTTAGTGCTAGTTGGTCCCAATGTAATTTCCCATTGGGAACCTACTAGCTGCTAACTGGTTAGATAGATGCTTCCGACAAACCGGCCACAACCAAACTTGC
Organism: Cyprinodon variegatus; assembly: GCF_000732505.1. Taxonomy (NCBI): domain Eukaryota; kingdom Metazoa; phylum Chordata; class Actinopteri; order Cyprinodontiformes; family Cyprinodontidae; genus Cyprinodon; species Cyprinodon variegatus. The sequence goes on from NW_015150844.1 coordinate 24,017, forward strand.
TTGCGAACCTTTCGCCACAACAATCCCGCCCCCTTGATAAACGATAGGGATGGAACCGTTCGGTTCGACTGTCTCGGTTCGGTTCGCGTGTGTTGCGTTCGGTTCATGCGCTGCTCCTTTTTCTCATAGGCGAAGCGTGTACACTCCAGAGCAGAAGATGGCGGTAGTGCGACCAAAGCCAACCACCAGTAGTAAACAAGAAGAAGAAGAAGCGAAGCAGCTTAGCCGGGTGTAGCAGGGAAAAACACTTGTTGTGGAGAATTGTGTGGGTATGGCGAGTGGGAAAGAACAGGAGTTGGAAGACGCGCCAGCAGCACTTTATAGGTCTGCTGTATGGGAC